>NW_022630102.1:1570397-1747014 GCF_010909765.2 Amblyraja radiata
GAGTTTGGCCAACTTTTGCGTCCTGTCTCAGCGTGGGGCGACAAATTGGCCACCCCCCCCCACCCCGTATCCACGAAAAATCACCACCACACACCCCCCCCCCCCCCTCCTGACCCTTACCCAGTGTCCAAATGATGGTCACATTACACTGGAGCCGGAGCCCGGGAGCGGAGAGACCGCGGCCGCCTACTGGGGGGCGCTCAGGGCGCGGATTTATTGATGAGCCGAAACACTAACGTGAGCGGATATTTCACCGCGCTCTTCAGATGCTCCCTGAACTTGGAATGGGTTGCCGCGTAAATAATGTGTTCGTGCAGCAGCTGAGATTCCTCAGCAAAAACCCTACTTCAGCAAAGATCCGTTGAGAATCATTCCGTTCTTTTTCCAAATCCTTGATCTATAATATACGAAGAATACAACCGCGTCAGCCACAGGAGGATGAAGCTCCCGGAGATGGTGAAGAGGTAAAACCACAGACCTCCTCCTGCTCTCCATCTCCGGATCTCTGCGGTTCTCCCCATTGCTCTCACCCCTCAGCCCCTACGGACCCGACTGTCCACTAAAATGTGCCGGACTGTCAGAGCGTTGAGCAGCAGGATTACTGCGAAAGGGAGGAGCGGAGTTAAAACCATGTGAGCCAGTCATATGTCACCCAACCCGGGGTCAGTGAAATAAACTGGCCACCATGTCACAGCCCCAAGGGACATTGTCAATGATTGTCTGGGGTTCTTTTTGTGAAGTAGCGGGGAACGTTTTGCAGACAGCACAGAACGCCGGCTGTTGCCAGAACAGCAGCCGCAAGTTTTTCCCCCGCTGCCAATATTTAGTTTTCAGCTTCTGGCAACAATGGCGACAAACCGATCAAGGTGGAAGTGACGTGTGAACCAGAAGAACAGTCTGTCGCTGCAAACCTCAGTACACGTTGTAACATGCACACAGGGGTGATGGACAGGAAAACTCCAATTAAAAGTACTGATATTTGATCTGATACAACATGACCTCGGTGATCAGGAGCAGTAGATCGGCCGCTGCCATGGCCACCAGGTAGCGAGTGGTGCAGGTGGAGAGGCCGCACTTCCCCGGGACAGGATCACAATCGCACTAAATCACTGCGGAAAGAGAAGGGATACGGACAATTGGCATTTACTGAACACTGTTTTCCGGGGCTGAACACTGGCTCGGCTTTCAGCTAAAGATCAGGAGTGTTGGAGTCGGTACGCGGCTGCAAGTTTAACAATGTCAGACGCGGCTCCGACTGTGCCTGACCTGCCTGCTTCAAGGGAGAATAGATAAGGCGACGGGCGGGGTAAAGGGCGGGGACGGAATGAACAGCCACCCGCTACAATAGGCGGGATGGTCTTTTTTGTAGTTAACCCCGCTCATAGTCTCTGATGGGGGCGGTTTCACACACTTAACTGTGACCGGCCTCGATAACCAGGGCTCTGGGAACCCGGCATCTGATGGGGCACGAAGATAGTTCCAGAGGGAAGGCAGGGACAACTTAGAATCCGGCAGCAGAGTGGCTCCGTTAATTGATTCATTCCACAGTTCAGTAACAACGCACACACGTCGGTAGATCCGCGGCCACTGGTCCAGGAGATCCATCCAATTATTGATTAACAGGCGGTGGAATCCGACTGTGACCGTCTCCACAGTGAGACGTGTCCACAGGAGCGGGTGTGCACTCTGATCTATAACTCAGACACAGTGAAACTTCACAATCGAAAACCACTCCAGTCACACCGGCCCGGAGAGCTGCCTGGGACAACTCTGGGCAAGGTCAATAGACAAAGACAAAAGACAATATGTGCAAGCGTTAGGCCATTGGGGCCTTCGAGCATGCACCGCCATTCAGTGTGATCATTGCTGATTGTCTACAATCAGTATCCGTTCCTGCCTTCTCCCCCATATCCCGGACTCCGCTGTATTTAAGAGGCCCCTATCTAGCTCTCTCTTGAAAGTATCCAGAGAAGAACCGTCCCTTTAACCGCTCTCTGAGGCAGAGAATTCCACAGACTCCCAACTCTCGTGTGAAAAAGTGTTCTCATCCCGTTCTAAATGCCTTACCCCTATTTTGAAAACTGTCGCTCCTGGTTCTGACTCCCCAACATCGAGAACATGCTTCTAGCGTGTCCAACACTTAATAATCTTATATATTTCAATAAGATCCCCTTCTCATCCTTCAAAATCCAGAGTATTCAAGCCCCAACGCTCAATTCCCCCTCGGGATATGACAGTCCCGCCATCCCGGGAATTAACCGGTGAACCCTATGCTGCAGTCACGCATAATAGCAAGACTGTCCTTCCTCAAAATTAGTGAGCAAAACTGCACAAAATACTCAGGGGTGGTCTCACTAGGGCTCTGTACAACTGCAGAAGGAACCTATTTTGCTCCTATACTCAACTCCCCTTGATATGAAAGCCCAACATGCTCATTCGCATTCTTCACTGCCTGCTGCACCTGCATGCTTACTTTCATTGACTGATACCAAAGGGATAACCTCACATTTATCCACATTAAGCTGCATCTGCCATATATATTCCACCTCACCCAAACTGTCCAAGTCCCCCTGCATCCTCAAAGCATCGGAATGCCAACTGAAGGCAGTAACAAACATTCTAGTGTGTACCGGCCTGCGCAGAGAAAAGGGGGGGTTAGTTTGGCCCGTCTGAAAATAAGAAAATCACAGCGTAATTCAAAAATATTTCACCGAGCGTATTGATATACGTCACATATTCTTGAACAATGATCATCAGTTGGGGAAATTGTTACATGATGAGAATCAGGTCAAACATTTGTTAACGCACAAAGGTATAACATTTTTAAATGTTCTGCTTGCTTACCAGGGACTCCAACGACAGCAATATGATATAACATATTTTCTCCACGTTACGTCATATTTCTTCAGATTTTCCCCCCATTTTATCTGTCCAGCGACGTGTCCCCGTGAGCGTGAGGTAATCCCTCGGAATCAAATGCTGCGACAGAAGAGTCCCTGGGAGTTATACCATATTCGTCTCCACCGGGACTGTAAAGTTCTCAACAGAGTTTAAAACTAGAGATTTTTGAAATTATTCGCAAACAGATGACATCAGCCAATTTAAATCCCCGTTGTGACAGGTTGTGATTTATTCAGGGAATTGATCGATAAACTCCAAAGACTGGGAATTGCCGGTGTTCCTGAGGAAGGAAATTGGGGAGCGGCATTGTTCCAGCAAAGGGAAACATTTCCCAAACACCATCTGATGCAACTTTCCACCTCATGTTGTTTATCTGATTTCCTTCAATGCATTTCACTCAGCAAGACAAGCAGGGACCCTCTCAGGGCTTCTGGTGCCCAGTTTGAAGGTGGACTGAGCGACCTTTGTCCACAGGTTGAGGAATTGGTTCAACAGTTCGCCTGAGACTAAAATGCCCCATCTACTCTGCTTCACCACTCAATGCGATCGCGGCCTCTCTGACTGTAACTTCAACCCCACAGGCCCGGCGACCCCCGTAACCATTCACTCCTTGCTTGCCTTGAATGTACCTGACTTTGCCCTGGGACAATAACATTCTCTGCATTCATCACATCAAAGGAGGCACATCCCAAAGACCCGCGACACTCAGAGAACAGAAACATTGCCGCCTCAGAATTGTTCGAGACCTAAATAAATCGGCGAGAGATGCAGTACATCTCCCTCCTTCCTTTCTCCCGCCATCTATTCTTACTGCTGTCTCCTCTCTGAATTGTTAGAAACATAGAAACATAGAAAATAGGTGCAGGAGGTGGTCATTCGGCCCTTCGAGCCAGCACCGCCATTCATTGTGATAATGACTGATCTTCCCGAATCAATAACCCGTGTCTGCCTTCTCCCAATATCCCTTGATTCCATTAACCCCCAGAGCTCTATCTAACTCTCTCTTAAATCCATCCAGTGACTTGGCCTCTACTGCCATCTGTGGCAGGGAATTCCACAAATTCACAACTTTGTGGGTGAAAAGCTTTGTTCTCACCTCAGTTTTAAATGACCTCCCCTTCATTCTAAGACTGTGGCCCCTGGTTCTGGACTTGCCAAACATTGGGAACATTTTTCCTGCATCTGGCTTGGCCAGTCCTTTTATAATTGTATTTTTTCTATAAGATCACCCTCATCCTTCTCTCTCTCTCTCTCTCTCTCTCTCTCTCTCTCTCTCCCTCTCTCTCTCTCCCTCTCCTACCATCTCAATATTCCCTCTACGTTTCGCCCTCTGCCAACCTCCCCCTCCCCCCATCCCTCCCTCCCCTCTCACTCTTACTGCATCTCTCCCTCCGTTTCTCTTGTATGTATCTGAAACTTCTATCTCTCCCTTCTTGCCAACACATTCGCAGGTGAACTCCCCCTCTCTTCAGTGACACAGTGGGGTAGTACTGATGGGCTGACACACTGTAGGTTTACTGATGAAGTGACACACTGTAGGATAGAAACATATAAAACTATAAATGGACCTGGACAATCTAGATGCAGGAAAATGCTCAGCGGTTTTAGATGCTCTCTGATTCTCTCTGAGCCTTGTTTTTGAGCATTTTTGCACCAAATTTCATGAACAATATTTCAGAAATTAACAGGAATCTGGAGAGGTAGCTTTTTTCACACAAAGGGTGCTGGGTGTAATGTAACGAGTTGCCCGAGGAGGGTAGGTAAGGCTGGGACTATCCTAATGTTTAAGAGACATGTTGACAGTACATGGATAGGACAGGTTAGATGGATTTATTGTCCAAACGCGTGTGAGTGGGCCTATAGTGTGGATGGGAACATGTTGGTCGGTGTGGGCAAGTTTGGGATGAAGGGCCTGTTTCCACACTGCATCATTCTATGTCCAAAAAGTGAAGAAGTAAATTGCAAGTAGCTAAGTAGATCAGATTTGAAAGAGGAGTGAAATGTAAAGGCAGAGTGAGGTTTTTGAGTGGAAAGGAACTAGGAAAGAGGGGGTAGAGTGGGCTTGGGCAGATCGGTGAATGGAAAATAGTCACAAAGTGCTGGAGTAAACTCTGCGGGTCAGGCAGCATCTGCGGAGAATATGATACTGCGACATGTCACAGCGTGCCAGAGTAACTCAGTGAGGTCAGGCAGCATCTCGGAGAAAAGGTATAGATTAAATCTCGGGTCAAGATTCGTTCTTCAGTAATATTCATGATGTGACATACATAGACATTCCTGAATGTTACCCAAACCAGTGTGAGCTGCTTTGTTACGGTGCTTGCCCTCTCCTATAACGTACTCCCGCGTGCCTTGTGTGATGCAGGACAGGCACGAGCTTTGGGGACGGTGTGAAGCTGTTGCCGTCTGTCCCAGCCTGGTAAAAACCTGGATGGAGTGGATTTGGAGAGGATGTTTCCACGAGTGGGAGAGTCTAGGATCAGTGGCCACAGCCTCAGAAATAAAATACATCCCTTTATGAATGAGAGGAGCAGAAAGTTCTTTAGATAGAGGGTGGTGATCTGTGGAATTCATTGCCACAGACAGCTGTGGAGACCAAGTCAATGGACATTTTTTTCAGGGGGAGATTGATAGATTCTTGATTGATACGGGTATCGGAGATAATGGGGAGAAGGCAGGAGTTTGAGAGGGAATATACATAGAGTCATAGAGTGATACAGTGTGGAAACAGGCCCTTCGGCCCAGCATGTGCCATCTGCACTAGTCCCACTTGCCCACGTTTGATCCACATCCCTCCGAACCTGTCCTATGCATGTACCTGTCTAACTGTTTCTTAAATGTTGCGATAGCCCCTGTCACAACTACCTCCTCTGGCAGCTTGTTACATACACATACCACCCTTTGTATGAAAAACATACCCCACAGATTCCTATTAAATATTTTGCCCTTAACCTTAATCTTATGTCCTCTGCTCCTCGATTCACCTACTCTGGGCAAAAGACTCAACCACATTTATTCAAATCATGATTTTATACACCTCTATTAGATCATCCCTCATCCTCCTGTGCTCCATGAAATAGAGTCCCTGCCTACTCACCCTCTCACTACAGCTCTGCCCCCCCCCCAGTCCTGGCAACATCCTCGTAAATCTTCACTGTACCCTTTCCAGTTTGATGACATATTTTCCATAACATGGTGCCCATAACTGAATACAATACTCTGAAGGTACACAACAATGCTGGAGAAACTCAGCGGGTGCAGCAGCATCTATGGAGCGAAGGAAAGAGGCGACGTTTCCTGCCGAAACCCTTCTTCAGACTGATGGGGGGTGGTGGGGAGAAGGAAGGAAAAAGGGAGGAGGAGGAGGAGGAGGAGCCCGAGGGCGGGGGGATTGGAGGAGACAGCTCGAGGGTTAAGGAAGGGGAGGAGACCGCATGGGGTAGCAAAACTGGGAGAATTCAACGTTCATGCCATCCGGACGCAAGCAACCAAGGCGGAATATGAGCTGCTGTTCCTCCTATTTCCGGTGTTGCTCACTCTGGCAATGGAGGAGACCCTGGACAGAGAGGTCGGATTGGGAATGTGAGGGGGAGTTAAAGTGCTGACAATTCTCCCAGTTTTGCTAGCCCTTGCTGTCTCCTCTCCTTCCTTAACCCTCGAGCTGTCCCCTCCCATTCCCCCGCCCTCGGGCTCCTCCTCCTCCCTTTTTCCTTCCTTCCCCCCCCCCCCCCCCCATCAGTCTGAAGAAGGGTTTCGGCCCGAAAGGTCGCCTATTTCCTTCGCTCCATAGATGCTGCTGCATCCGCTGAGTTTCTCCAGCATTTTTGTGTACCTTCGATCTTCCACAATCTGCAGTTCTTTCTTGAACACTTTGTCTACTCCACTGCGATATCTCCTCAAGGTATGCCCACTTTGAAGAAGTTCTCCTCCTCTCTCCGGAGACAGTTCCACAACCTCCTCTCTAACTGCACACCCTCTGTGACCCCCCCCCCCCCCTGCCCTCCAACTGTATGACCACATCCTTATCCAGACTCGATACCACAGCCACATTTGCTTCCTCGGGGCCTGCCTGCGCCTCCATCTCATACCCCATGGCTTCCAGCTCCAGTTCCCTACCTCCCAGTTCGGACCCCAACCGGACCATCGGTACCGACTGGCTATCCACCGGCACACCCAGCAATTCTCCAACCGGGCACTGAGATCCACCCTGTTCGCGATGCGCCGGCACCAGCAGGACCTCACATCGACACTCCCTGAACTTCAGGCCTCACTAAACCATACCTGCAACCGAGCCCAATTATATTTCATCCGCCGGAAGATCCACATCTTCAATCAAATATTCCTGGCCTACCTTAACTCCACCAAGGACCTTAAATTATCCCGCCTCCAGGCCGCTCCCGACGCCCCGCGACTCGACCACCCGCAGACTCCAGGCCCCAACTCTGGCATGCATCGCCTGCCCAAGTCCCGCGACGCCATCTTGGCCACGAGGAGCGCCTTCAATACTCACCAGGACGCCGCCTTCACCTACCTCCACATCGATGCTGCCGCCGACCCTCACCTGCCCACCGATGACGCCCAGCCTCGCCGCTTCTACGGTAACTTGGACCCCCTCCCCATCGCTGACTCCTCCGACCCTCGCCGCCCTCCGGGACCGCCCAGCCTCATCGCCGCACCGGACCTACCCGGCATCGCCGCCGGACCCGCCCTACCCGGCATCGCCGCCGGACCCGACCTACCCGGCATCGCCGCCGGACCCGATCTACCCAACATCGCCGCCGGACCCGACCTACCCGACATCGCCGCCGGACCCGACCTACCCGGCATCGCCGCCGGTCCCGACCTACCCGGCATCGCCGCCGGACCCGACCTACCCGGCATCGCCGCCGGACCCGACCTACCCGGCACCCCCCGCCGGACCCGACCTATCCGACATCGCCCCCGGACCGGGGCACCCCCAACATGGCCGCCGCAACGCACCGGACTCATCTCGCCGCCCCACCGCAATGGCCGACCCGCGCCGCCCCGCCGACTATCCACCCACCGGGACCTCCCACGCATCGCCCGCGGACCCCGACTCAACTGCCACGGGACTCCGACCATCGGGTCCGGTGACCCGCGCCACTGGACCGACCACCGGTTCCGGTGACCCGCGCCACTGGACTCCGACCATCGGGTCCGCTGACCCTCGCCACACTACCCGCCTCCAGCAACCCACATCCGTCGCCTTACCTGGAGCCTGGACTCAGCACTGGGCCTGGAGCCTCCACGCTGCTCACTCCCACTCTCGTGGGCTTAACTCCACTGGGTCCTAGTGCCCATCTGCCCAGCCTTGCTAACCTCAGTGGCTTTTCCACTGACTCTACCCCATCCCCCTCACACTATGTCACCCCCGCTCTTCCCCACCCACATTACAGCCCTCTCACCCCCAACCCCCACCCCCTGACCACCCACCATCGTTCCAACAACCACACACCTCCCCCCCCCCCCACCCACGTACACATCGCCCCGCCCCAGTCCACCCACCTGCCTTCCTCTGGCCCCAACTACCATCCCTGCCGGGTGTTCACCACCCCCCCCCCCCGACCTCCCCCTCTCCCACACCGAACGGTCTGTCCTCAGCAGAGGTCTTACCTTTGTCCCCCTCCGTCCCCATCTCAATGAGTTCCGCGCCCACCATGATTTGGAGAGCTTCTACCGTCGCCTCCGCCTCACAGCGCACTTCCATGGGAAGGAGTCCTCGCCCCCCAATGATGACCCTTTTTCCCGTCTCCAACGCACCCCCTCCTCGTGGAACCCCTCTCGTAAAGTCCCGGCTATGGAACTCTTTATCCAGAAATGCCGCCGCGACGTCAACCGCCTCAACTTCTCCACTCCCCTGTCTCACTCCAATCTCCCCCCCCCCCCCCCCCCCCCCACTGAACGCACTGCCATTAAATCACTCTGAAAAAACTCAGGTTGGGTTATCAAACCAGCCGACAAGGGAGGTGCCGTGGTAGTCTGGCGCGTCGATCTCTACAAAGCTGAGGCCACGCGCCAACTCTCGGACACCTCCTACTACTTACCCTTGGACCATGACCCCACTGACGAGCACCAGGCCACCATATCTAGCACCATCACCGACTTCATCAATTTCCACGCCCTAGCCGACCAAGCTTCCAACCTCATCGTTCCCCAGCCACGTACGGCCCGTTTTTACCTTCTCCCCAAAATCCACAAACGCGGCTCTCCCGGCAGACCCATTGTCTCTGCTTGTCCGTGCCCCACCGAACTCATCTCCACATAGCTTGACTACATACTATCCCCCTTGGTAAAATCCCTTCCCACCCATGTTCTAGACACCTCAGACACTCTCCGCCGCCTCCGCGCATTCCACTCTCATGACCCTCACCCCCTCATCTTCACCATGGATGTCCAGTCACTCTACACATCCATCCCCCACCAGGATGGCCTCAAAGCCCTCCGGTTCTTCCTCGACCAGAGGAGCAACCTATACCCAGCCACTGACACCCTCCTCCGCCTAGCGGAGTTGGTCCTCACCCTCAACAACTTTACGTTTGACTCCTCGCATTTCCTCCAAACACAAGGCGTAGCTATGGGCACACGCATGGCCCCCTGCTACGCCTGCTCAATACGTACCAGGGCCCCATCCCCATCCCCGACCTCTACACCCGTTACATTGACGACTGCTTTGGGGCCACCTCCTGCATCCACACACAACTGACTGACTTCATCCACTTCACCACCAACTTCCATCCGGCACTCCAATACACCTGGACCATTTCCGATACGTCCCAACCATTCCTTGACCTCACCATCTCCATCGCAGGGGACAGACTTCTGACCGACATACACCACAAACCAACTGACTCACACGACTATCTGGACTACACGTCTTCCCACCCTGCCCCCTGTAAAGACTCCACCCCCTACTCCCAATTCCTCCGCCTACGCCGCATCTGTTCCCAGGATGAGACGTTCCACACCAGGGCATCGGAAATGTCCTCGTTCTTCAGGGAACGGGGATTCCCCTCCGCCACCATAGATGAGGCTCGCACCAGGGTCTCATCCATATCCGCAACACTGCTCTCTCTCCCCATCCCCGCACTCGCAACAAGGACAGAGTCCCCCTAGTCCTCACCTTTCACCCCACCAGCCGGCAAATACAACAAATAATCCTCCGCCATTTCCGCCACCTCCAACGTGACCCCACCACTCGCTACATCTTCCCATCTCCCCCCATGTCTGCCTTCCGCAAAGACCGCTCCCTCCGCAACTCCCTTGGCAATTCTTCCCTTCCCTCCCGTACCACCCCCTCCCCGGGCATTTTCCGTTGCAACCGCAAGAAATGCAACACCTGTCCCTTCACCTCCCCCCTCGACTCCATTCAAGGACCCAAGCAGTCGTTCCAGGTGCGACAAAGGTTCACCTGTATCTCCTCCAACCTTATCTACTGCATCCGCTGCTCTAGATGTCAGCTGATTTACATCGGGGAGACAAACGGTGGTTGAGCGATCGTTTCGCCGAACACTTCCGCTCAGTCCGCAATAACCTACCTGAACTCCCGGTGGCTCAGCACTTCAACTCCCCCTCCCATTCCCAATCCGACCTCTCTGTCCAGGGTCTCCTCCATTGCCAGAGTGCGCATCACCGGAAATTGGAGGAACAGCACCTCATATTCCGCCTGGGTTGCTTGCGTCCGGTTGGCATGAACGTTGAATTCTCCCAGTGTTGCTAGCCCTTGCTGTCTCTTCCCTTCCTTAACCCTCGAGCTGTTTCCTCGCATCACCCCGCCCTAGGGCTCCTCCTCTTCCCCCTTTTCCCTTCCTTCCCCCCCCCCCTACCCCCCATCAGTCTGAAGAAGGGTTCGAGCCCGAAACGTCGCCTATTTCTTTCGCTCCATAGATGCTGCTGCACCCGCTGAGTTTCTCCAGCATTTTTGAGTACCTTCGAACTTCCAGCATCTGCAGTTCCTTCTTGAACACAATGCTCTGAATGCGGCCTCACCAACTTCTTATGCAACTGCAACATGACCTCTCAACTTCTATACTCAGCCTGACCCACTGAGTTACTCCAGCACTCTGTGAAACGTCACTGAACTGGGCAAGCTTAGCAAGTTTGCCGATGAATCAGAAGTGAGTGGTTTTGCAGATAGTGAAGATGGTTGTGAAAGATTGCAGCAGGATCTGGATCAATTAGCCAGGTGGGCAGAAGAATGGTTGATGGTTGTATGGTTCCTTGAAGGTCGTGTTGCAGGTATGTCAGGTGGTCAAAACATATTTTGGCACTTTGGCCTTCATCAGTCAGAGTATTGAGTATAGAAGTTGTGAGGTCATGTTGCAGTTGTATAAGACGTTGGTGAGACCGCATTTAGAATATTGTGTTCAGTTCTGGGCACCGTGTTATAGGAAAGATGTCAAACTGAAAAGAGTACAGAGATCCCCATCCTGGATCAGTCCAATCAGGGTTGTGTCATCCGCAAACTTGAGAAGATTGACAGAGGTGTATGTGGAGGTACAGGCATTGGTGTGGCGAGAGTAGAGGAGAGGGGAGAGCATCTTGCGGTGCTCCTATGCTGAGCGTTTGCGGGTCCGAGATATGCTTTCCCGCCTCACATGCTGCTTCCTGTCTGTCATAATGCTGGTGATCCACCGACAAAGGGGTTCAGGCACAGTCAACTCCGAAAGTTTGGAGCGTAGTAGCTCTGGCACAATGGTGTTGAATGCAGAGCTAAAATCAACAAACAATAAGTCCCCTGGTGGTCTAGGTGCTGCAGGATGAAGTGCAGGCCCAGGTTGACTGCGCCTTCCACAGATCTGTTGGCCCAATATGCAAATAGCAGAGGGTCCAGCAGGGGATTGTGATATTTTTCAGCTTGGCCAGCACAAGCGTTTCAACGATCTCCATGTCTACAGAGGTCAGTGCGACAAGCATGTAGTCATTAAGACCAGCAATCCCTACCTTTTTGGGTACAGGGACAATAGTGGAGACTTTGAAACAAGCAGGGATAGTACATTTTTGCAGGGACAGGTTCAGAATGAATAATTCGGAGTGAAGTGGTGATTGGTGTTGGGGTGGGTGTAGAAGGGCCCATTCTTTGCAGACTGAGGTCAGGCTGTGAGTGGGTGTGAAGTGTTGGTTGAGGTAGGAAAGTGTGCAACGTCCATTCTTTGTAGGCTGGGGTCTGGTTATGTTTGTTGGGGAGGGTGTTTCAGGGTTACGTTTCTGATTTTCAAACCTGCAGTACAGCTCATTCAGGTCGTTCGTCAGCTGACGATTGTCCAAAGAGGGGGGGTGGGGGCTTTCCTCTTATCGTTGGTGATTTCTTGCAAGCCCTTCCAAACTGAAGAAGAGTCACTAGCTGAGAACTTGCTCGTCAACTTCTCAGAGTACCTTTCCTTGGCAGCTCTGATTCCTCTTCTCAGCTCCTTATCGATTAGGCCATCTTTTAATGCCCCTGTCCTACTTAGGAAACCTGAACGGAAATCTCTGGAGACCTTACTACCCACCCAAGGTTTCCGTGCGGTTCCCGGAGGTTTTTGTCAGTCTCCCTTCCTGCTTCCACTACCTGCAACCTCCGGCAACCACCTGTAACCTCCGGGAACCACTCGAAAACCTTGGGTAGGGCGCAACGTCTCCAGAGGTTTCCGTTCTGGTTTTTAAGTGGGACAGGGGCATAACTCTTTAACGATTAGGCTATCGGCATGACGTATATTTGCCCCCACGCCCCGATCTCGAAATTTAAGTGTTACATCTATATATAATGGTCCCATTAAATGTATATTTATGTCACAAACTAAGGAATTCATATTTTTCAGAATTGTTATCAAGGAAAAGAAAGCAGGTCCAATTGTTTGACATTATTTAAAATTATTCATATGGAGGAGAAAATATAATAGCTCTGAAACCTACCTTAATTTTGCAATATCAACCCTACAGTAAGATTGTTACACCTAAGGTATTGGAAGAGAGAAGGTGGGTGACGGTGAGAAAGGGAGGGAAGCATGGAATACAAACGTCCGCGGGTGTTGTACTTCTTGTGAACGGGTTCGCCCACTTTGAAGCTGTCGGGACAGAAGACGTTATTACACTGAGCGGCGGACTGGCTTGCGAAGCAAATAGGGCTGTTAAGCCAACACCAAAGAGGCCAACGTCAGGCAACGCCATTGTAGTGGGAGACTCCATTGTGAGAGGAACGGACAGGGGTTTCTGCGGCAACAGACGGGATTCGAGGACGGTGTGCTGCCTTCCTGGTGCCAGGATCCAGGATGTCACGGACAGAATGCAGAAGTTCCTCAAGGGCGAAGGTGAACAGCCGGGAGTGGTAGTGCATGTGGGCACAAACCATGGTGGAAAGAAGGGGATGAAAATTCTGAAGCGTGACTAGAGAGCTCGGAAAAATGCTGAAAAGCAGGACCTCTATGGTTGTTAGCTCCGATTTGCTTCCAGTTCCTCGTGCTGGTGAGAGCAGGAACAGGGAGATACGGGACCTGAATGAGTGGCTGAGCAACTGGTGCACGGGGCAGGGATTTAGATTCTTAGATCACTGTGATATATTTTGGAATAACTGGGAACAGTACAAAAGAGACGGATTGCATATGACCAGGTGGGGGACCAGCATTCTGGCAGGCAGGTTTGCCACTGCTACATGGGTGGTTTTAAACTGAATAAGGGGGGTGGGATGTCAAATGGGATAGTCGAGGATGGTTAAAGGGAAAGGGGTTCTTCAATGTGTGAGCGGAGAGACAGAAGGGTGTAAAATGAGGGTAGAAGCAATAGGTAGCAAGGTGAAATGTGGCAGGCAGACAAATGCAGGGCAAAAATCAAAAAGGGCCACTTTTCAACATAATTGTATAAGGGGTAAGGGTGTTGTAAAAACAAGCCTGAAGGCTTTGTGTCTCAATGCAAAGAGCATTCGGAATAAGGTGGATAAGTTGAATGTGCAGATAGCTATTAATGACTATGATACAGTTGGGATCACGGAGACATGGCTCCAGGGTGACCAAGGCTGGGTGCTGAACATCCAGGGATATTCAATATTCAGGAGGGATAGACAGAAAGGAAAAGGAGGTGGAGTAGCGTTGCTCGTTAGAGAGGAGATTAACGCAATAGAAATAAAGGACATTAGCTTGGATGATGTGGAATCGATATGGGTAGACCTGCGAAACACCAAAGGGCAGAAAATGCTAGTGGGAGTTGTGTACAGGCCACCTAACAGTATTAGTGGAGTTGGGGCTGGCATCAAACAGGACATTAGAAATACGTGCAACAAAGGTAAAACAGTTATAAGGGTGACTTCAATCTACATATAGATTGGGTGAATCAAATTGGCAGGGGTGCTGAGGAAGAGGATTACTTGGAATGTATGCGGGAAAGATTTCTAAACCAACATGTAGAGGAACCAACGAGAGAGCAGGCTATTCTAGACTGGGTATTGAGTAATGAGGAAGGGTTAGTTAGCAGTCCTGTTGTGCGTGGCCCCTTGGGCAAGAGTGACCATAATATGGTTGAGTTCTTCATTAGGATGGAGAGTGACATCGTTAATTCAGAAACAAGGGTTTAGAAAGTAAAGAAAGGTAACTTTGAGGGTATGAGAGGTGAATTGACCAAGATAGACTGGCAATTGATTCTTAAAGGGTTGACGGTGGATATGCAATCGAAGGCATTTAAAGACTGCATGGATGAACTACAACAAATGTTCATCCCAGTTTGGCAAAATAATAAATCACGGAAGGTAGTGCATCCGTGGATAACAAGAGAAATTAGAGATTAGGTTAGATATTAGATATAATTTATTGCCACACAGCCAGGCTGGTTGAAATTTGGGTTGTCTGCAGCGATACAATAATAAAGAACACACAACCACAATAACACTGTAACACAAACATCCACCACAGCATTCATCACTGTGGTGGATGGCACAACATTTGGACAGTCCTCCTCCATTTCCCCCCCGTGGTCAGGACCAGAGTCCAGAGTCAGTCCAGGATCGGCTCTTCCTCACCGGAGACCGCGGCTTTAAGTTGTTGTAGGCCGCAGACCGGCGGTCAAGATTTAAGTCCCCGCCGCAGCCAGAAGCACCGTAGACTGCAGGGCCGGCGGTCGAAGCTCCCCTCCAGGGGTGATGGTAAGTCCATGCCGGACCCGCGGTAGAAGTCGGCCGCGGGCCGGCAGTGATGGCTGCTTCTACCCCCGGGTCCCCAACGTGAGATCCCGGGCTGTAGACGAGCACCATCTGGAGTTCTGCAGACCGCGGCTTCAGGCTGCGACTTCAGGCTGCCGGCTGCCCCGGGCCAGCGAAACGGAGCGCTCCCCTCCAGCGAGCCCCAGCGAGGGCTCACCCGCTCCACGCCGAGAGTCCACGCTGCGCCCGCCGCTGAAGCCCCGGGCGCGTCTCCGGGAAAGGCCGTGTCGATCCTTGATGTTAAGCCGCGGGGGAGGCGACCTGGAAAAACACGCCTCTCCATGGAGGAGGCGACCGAAGCGGTTCCCCCTTACCCCGCACACCACCCCCACACAAAACACACAAAGAAACATTAAATATAGACTTTAAAACATACTAAAAAAATAAAAAAAAGTTGAAAAACTGACGAGCTGCATGACATGGCTGCTGCCAGAGCAGCGCCCCCTCCGAATCAGGGATAGTATCAACAAAAAAAAAAGAGGCATACAAATTAGCCAGAAATAGCAGCCTATCAGAGGACTAGGAGAAATTCAGAGTCCAGCAGAGGAGGGCAAAGGGCTTAATTAGGAAATGTAAAATAGACCAGGAAAGAAAACTGGCAGGGAACATAATAACTGACTGCAAACGTTTTTATAGATATGTGATGAGAAAAAGGTTAGTTGAAACAAATTTAGGTCCCTTGCAGTCTGAAACAGGTGAATTGATCATGGGGAACAAGGACATGGCAGACCAATTGAATAACTACTTTGGTTCTGTCTTCACTAAGGAAGAAATAAATAATCTGCCGGAAATAGCAGGGGACCGGTGGTCAAATTAGATGGAGGAACTGAGTGAAATCCAGGTTAGCCGGGAAGTGATGTTAGGTAAATTGAATGGTTTATAGGCCGATAAATCCCCAGGGCTAGATAGGCTCCATCCCAGAGTACTTTAGGAAGTAGCCTCAGAAATACTGGATGCATGAGTGGTAATTTTTCAAAACTCTTTAGATTCTGGAGTAGTTCCTGAGGATTGGAGGGTAGCTAATGTAACCCCACTTTTTAAAAAGCGAGGGAGAAAGAAAACTGGTAATTACAGACCAGTTAGTCTAACATCGGTAGTGGGGAAACTGCTAGAGTCAGTTATTAAAGATGGGATAGCAGCACATTTGTAAAGTGGTGAAATCATTGGACAAAGTCAGCATGGATTTGCGAAAGGTAAATTATGTCTGATGAATCTTATAGGATTTTTCGAGGATGTAACTGGTAGAGTGGATAAGGGAGAACTAGTGGATGTGTTATATCTGGACTTTCAGAAGGTTTCAGACAAGGTCTCACATAAGAGATTAGTATACAAACGTAAAGCACACGGTATTGGGGGTTCAGTATTTGAGTGGATAGAGAACTGGCTGGCAGACAGGGAGCAAAAAGTAGGAGTAAACGGGTCCTTTTCACAATGGCACGCAGTGACTAGTGGGTACCGCAAGGCTCAGTGCTGGGACCCCAGCTATTTACAATATGTATTAATGATTTGGATGAGGGAATTGAATGCAACATCTCCAAGTTTGCAGATAACACGAAGATGGGGGGCCGTGTTAGCAGTGTGGAGGCTGCAAGGTGACTTGGATCTGCTGGGCGAGTGGGAAAATGCATGGCAGGTGCAGTATAATGTGGGAAAATATGAGGTTATCTACATTGGAGGCACGAACAGGAAAGTAGACTGTTATCTGAATGGTGGCCAATTAAGAAAAAGGGAGATGCAACGAGACCTGGGTGTCATTGTACATCAGTCATTGAAAGTAGGCTTGCAGGTGCAGCAGGCAGTGAAGAAAGCGAATGGTATGTTAGCATTCATAGCAAAAGGATTTGAGTATAGGAGCAGGGAGGTTCTACTGCAGTTGTACAGGGTATTGGTGAGACCACACCTGGAGCATTGCGTACAGTTTTGGTCTCCTAATCTGAGGAAAGACATTCTTGTCATAGAGGGAGTACAGAGAATGTTCACGAGACTGATTCCTGGGATGTCAGGACTTTCATATGATGAAAGACTGGATAGACTTGGTTTGTACTCGCTCGAATTTAGAAGATTGAGGGGGGTTCTTAAAGAAACTTACACATTTCATAAGGGTTTGGACAGGCTAGATGCAGGAAGATTGTTCCCGATGTTGGGGAAGTCCAGAACAAGGGGTCACAGTTTAAGGATCAGGGGGAAATATTTTTGGACCGAGATGAGAAACATATTTAAGAGGGAGTTCGATGTGGCCCTTGCGGCTAAACATAGAAACATAGAAACATAGAAATTAGGTGCAAGAGTAGGCCATTCGGCCCTTCGAGTCTGCACCGCCATTCAATATGATCATGGCTGATCATCCAACTCAGTATCCCGTACCTGCCTTCTCTCCATACCCTCTGATCCCCTTAACCACAAGGGCCACATCTAACTCCCTCTTAAATATAGCCAATGAACTGGCCTCGACTACCCTCTGTGGCAGAGAGTTCCAGAGATTCACCACTCTCTGTGTGAAAAATGTTCTTCTCATCTCGGTTTTAAAGGATTTCCCCCTTATCCTTAAGCTGTGACCCCTTGTCCTGGACTTCCCCAACATCGGGAGAAATCTTCCTGCATCTAGCCTATCCAACCCCTTAAGAATGTTGTAAGTTTCTATAAGATCCCCTCTCAATCTCCTAAATTCTAGAGAGTATAAAACAAGTCTATCCAGTCTTTATTCATAAGACAGTCCTGACACCCCAGGAATCAGTCTGGTGAAACTTCTCTGCACTCCCTCTATGGCAATAATGTCCTTCCTCAGATTTGGAGACCAAAACTGTACGCAATACTCCAGGTGTGGTCTCACCAAGACCCTGTACAACTGCAGTAGAACCTCCCTGCTCCTATACTCAAATCCTTTTGCTATGAAAGCTAACATACCATTCGCTTTCTTAACTGCCTGCTGCACCTGCATGCCCACTTTCAATGACTGGTGTACCATGACACCCAGGTCTCTCTGCATCTCCCCTTTTCCTAGTCGGCCACCATTTAGATAATAGTCTGCTTTCCTGTTTTTGCCACCAAAATGGATAACCTCACATTTATCCACATTATACTGTATCTGCCAAACAATTGCCCACTCACCCAGCCTATCCAACTCACCTTGCAGTCTCCTAGCATCCTCCTCACAGCTAACACTGCCCCCCAGCTTAGTGTCATCCGCAAACGTGGAGATATTGCCTTCAATTCCCTCATCCAGATCATTAATATATATTGTAAATAGCTGGGGTCCCAGCACTGAGCCTTGCGGTACCCCACTAGTCACTGCCTGCCATTGTGAAAAGGACCCGTTTACTCCTACTCTTTGCTTCCTGTTTTCCAGCCAGTTCTCTATCCATATCAATACTGAACCCCCAATGCCGTGTGCTTTACGTTTGTATACTAATCTCTTATGTGGGACCTTGTCGAAAGCCTTCTGGAAGTCCAGATACACCACATTCACTGGTTCTCCCCTATCCACGCTACTAGTTACATCCTCGAAAAATTCTATAAGATTCGTCAGACATGATTTACCTTTTGTAAATCCATGCTGACTTTGTCCAATGATTTCACCACTTTCCAAATGTGCTGCTATCCCATCTTTAATAACTGACTCTAGCAGTTTCCCCACTACCGATGTTAGACTAACTGGTCTGTAATTCCCCGTTTTCTCTCTCCCTCCCTTCTTAAAAAGTTGGGTTACGTTTGCTACCCGCCAATCCTCAGGAACTACTCCAGAATCTAAAGAGTTTTGAAAGATTATTACTAATGCATCCACTATTTCTGGAGCTACCTCCTTAAGTACTCTGGGATGCAGCCTATCTGGCCCTGGGGATTTATCGGCCTTTAATCCATTCAATTTACCCAACACCACTTCCCTGCTAACCTGGGTTTCACTCAATTTCTCCAACTCCTTTGACCCGCGGTTCCCTGCTATTTCCGGCAGATTATTTATGTCTTCCTTAGTGAAGACGGAACCAAAGTAGTTATTCAATTGGTCCGCCATATCCTTGTTCCCCATGATCAACTCACCTGTTTCTGACTGCAAGGGACCTACATTTGTTTTAACTAATCTCTTTCTTTTCACATATCTATAAAAACTTTTGCAGTCAGTTTTTATGTTCCCTGCCAGTTTTCTTTCATAATCTATTTTTCCTTTCCTAATTAAGCCCTTTGTCCTCCTCTGCTGGTCTCTCAATTTCTCCCAGTCCTCCGGTATGCTGCTTTTTCTGGCTAATTTGTACGCATCATCCTTCGCTTTGATACTATCCCTGATTTCCCTTGTTATCCACGGATGCACTACCTTCCCTGATTTATTCTTTTGCCAAACTGGGATGAACAATTTTTGTAGTTCATCCATGCAGTCTTTAAATGTCTTCCATTGCATATCCACCGTCAACCCTTTTAGAATTAATTGTCAGTCAATCTTGGCCAATTCACGTCTCATACCCTCAAAGTTACCTTTCTTTAAGTTCAGAACCATTGTTTCTGAATTAACAATGTCACTCTCCATCCTAATGAAGAACTCAACCATATTATGGTCACTCTTGCCCAAGGGGGCACGTACAACAAGACTGCTAACTAACCCTTCCTCATTACTCAATACCCAGTCTAAAAGAGCCTGCTCTCTCGTTGGTTCCTCTACATGTTGATTTAGATAACTATCCCGCATACATTCCAAAAAATCATCTTCCTCAGCACCCCTGCCAATTTGATTCAACCAATCTATATGTAGATTGAAGTCACCCATTATAACGGTATTGCCTTTGTCGCACGCATTTCTAATTTCCTGTTTGATACCATCTCCAACTTGCCACTCCCGCCCGCAACGGGAGAACGGTCTCCTGGTCGCCAGGCTGGCTGTTGGCGAGGCACCTACTCCGACGCCGACGCCAGCAACGCAATATTCCACTACTTACCTGGAGTAGAGGCGAGGCATCGAGCTCAATGTATGAAGCACAAATGGCAGTCTGATTCCGCCCGGGCCCACTGCGCACGCGCGGAGAGATGGCGCCATTTTGTGTCGCTTCCCCAACTGCGGAACATGGCGCACTCGTTTCTCCCCCAGCGGCAGGAGCTAGAATTTCGGGCGATTTACCACAAAGCTGATTGTGCTCCGATTGGAAAAAAATATTTTCTGGGGAATTTTTCTTACTCTGGGGGGGGGGGGGGGGTGCGGTCGCACCAAGCGCACCTCCACTTCGGACGGACGTGACTGGCGTTCCGCAAGGATGCGTTCTCAGTCCTCTAATACACTCTAATACATGACAGCAAGGCCAAATGTGGCTCTAATTCCATCTACATGTCTGCAAACGACAGCACTGTGGTGGGACGAATCACGCGATGGAGTGCAGGAAATATATGTCATAATGTCTTGTGATAAGTGTAGAATTAGACCATTCGGCCCATCAAGTCTACTCGCCATTCAATCATGCCTGATGTTTCTGTCCCTCCTAACCTCATTCTCCTGCCTTCTCGCCGTAAACTCTGACACATCTACAAAAAAAGGAACCGGTCTATCTCTGCCTTAGTGACATCCGCTGACTTGGCCTCTATTTTGGCAGAGAATTCCACCAAATTTGGCACCAATTCCACCAA
The DNA here is from genome assembly GCF_010909765.2 of Amblyraja radiata. Classification (NCBI taxonomy): domain Eukaryota; kingdom Metazoa; phylum Chordata; class Chondrichthyes; order Rajiformes; family Rajidae; genus Amblyraja; species Amblyraja radiata. Next base: position 1,591,084 of record NW_022630102.1, read on the forward strand.
TCCCACCACCCTCTGACTAACGATATTTCTGACCTCTTCCCTTAAAAAGGCCATTTTATTCTGAGGCTTTGATCACTGGTCCCAAACTCACCGACTAGTGGAAACATCCATTCCACATCCACTCTATCCAAGCCGTTCACTAGTCTGTATGTTTCAATAGAGGTCCCCCTCATTCTTCTAAACTATAGCGAGTACAGACCCAGTGCCATCAAACGCTCATCATCGGTATCGAAGTCAAACCGTTCAATAAGGCACGTGGACGATTGGATTAACCATCAACAGTGAATTTATTTTACTTGCACATGGAGCGAAGAGTCACAGTCAATGGCTGTGACCCCAACTCTAAAATTAATTTGGTACAGCAGCGCATTTGTACACCGAAATATATTTACTAAGGAAGTACAAGGGTGAGGTAGATTGATTTGTGAATTCCAGAATCTATACTTAACTTTTACATTACACAATGGTGAAGACTTTCTCTCCCCTCCATCTCAGCTCCCCTCTCTCTCCTCCATCTCTATCTATCGCTCCCCTCCATCTCAGCGCCCCCTTCTCTCCTCACTCTCTCTCTATCTCCCCCCTCCATCTCAGCTCCCCTCTCTCTCCTCTCTCTCTCTCTCTCCATCTCTCCCCTCCATCCCAGCTCCCATCTCTCTCTTCCCTCTCTCTCTATCTCTCCTCTCCATCTCAGCTCCCCTCTCTCTCCTCCCTCTCTCTCAATCTCTCCCCTCCATCTTAGCTCCCCTCACTTTCCTCCCTCTCGCTCTATCTCTCCCCCATCTCCCCCTCTTTCTCCTCCCTCCCTCTCTATCTCTCCCCATCTCCCCCTCCCCCCCCCCCCCCCCTCTCTCTCTTCTCTCGCTGCTCTCCACGCTCTCACTCTGTCCCTCTCTCTCTCTGCTAAAGGAGGGACGGGTGAGGGAGAAGCTGGGCTGATGTGTAACATCACCTCTCCCCCTCTCTCTCCCCTAGTTGAAGGTGGTTGCCGGAGGTTGCAGTGGTTGCCGGAGGTTGCAGGTAGTGGAAGGTAAGACCTACTTCTATGTTCTAGGTAAGACCTTCCACTACCTGCAACTTCCGGCAACCACCTGCAACCTCCGGCAACCACCTTCAACGAGCATCGCAACCAGCTTCGACCAAAAAATTACCGATTTTTAAAATGTCAACCTATTTTCAGCCGCGGCCTGTTTTGAATTCTTTTAAATATTCGCCCGAACATAGAAGAAGCGGAAACCACTTTCGACCATTAGGGAGGCTGAGAGAAACATCCGGGAACCGCACGGAAACCTTGGGTGGGGCGCAACGTCTCTAGAGTTTTCCGTTCAGGTTTCCTAAGTGAGATATGGGGCATTACTGTCAGCAGCCAGGTCCTCCACACAGGTCGAGCGAATAAAATACTCTGTCATTATTATCAGGTCATCGTCCGGTGAACGCGGCCATTCGCAGGTCTTCCCGGGAGCATGCGAGAGTGTGTCACCAGGTGCATGTCCTCACCACGTTTGTAGTTCAGAACAATGTCATACTTTTGAAGTTGCAGCAACATCCGCTGAAGGCGGACTGGAGAGCATGAATCGGTTTGTTAAAGATGCTGATCAGTGGTTGGTCGTCAGTTTCAATCGTGTCCGTATGTTCGAAGATAAAGTCGTTACATTTCCTGCAGGCGAAAACCACCGCTCGTAGCTCATGTTCAATTTGGGCGGAGCGTTGTTCCGTGCCAGTCATGGCGAGCGAGGCCTAGGCGGCAGGCTTGTGGCCGCTACCGTCATTTTGAAGACATGCTGCGCCTAGTCAAGTCCGTGTTGTGAAGCGTCACAAGTCAGTGTGACCGGTAGTTTAGGATCAAAATAAGCGAGAGTGGGGGCACAAGACATTTGCTGCTTACGAGTGTCGAACACCCTCTGCTGTTGCTCAGGTCAGGCCCAAACATTGACTCTGTGGGTACACTGGCGCAGTGGGGCTGTTATTTCGCAGAAGTTCGGAATACATTTACCTAGGTAGTTAACCATGCCAAGGAACCTCTGCAGACTAAGCACGTCTGTGGGTGCTGGTAGCTCGTTGATGACACTGGTCTTCATAGCATTCATAGCAAAATGATTTGAGTATTGGAGCAGGGAGGTTCTACTGCAGTTGTACAGTGTCATGGTGAGACCACACCTGGAGTATTGTGTACAGTTTTGGTTTCCTAATCTGAGGAAGGTCGTTCTTGCCATAGAGGGAGTACAGAGAAGGTTCACCAGACTGATTCCTGGGATGGCAGGACTTTGATATGAAGGCAGACTGGATAGACTCGGCTTGTACTCGCTAGAATTTAGAAGATTTTGGTGGGATCTTATAGAAACTTACAAAATTCTTAAGGGGTTGGACAGGCAAGATGCAGGAAGATTGTTCCCGATGTTGGGGATGTCCAGAACAAGGGGTCACAGTTTAAGGATAAAGGGGAAATAGTTTAGGACTGAGATGAGAAACACATTTTTTACACAGAGAGTGGTGAATCTGTGGAATTCTCTGCCACAGAAGGTAGTTGAGGCCAGTGCATTGGCTATATTTAAGAGGGAGTTAGATGTGGCTCTTGTGGCTAAAGGTTTCAGGGGGTATGTAGTGAAGGCTGGTACAGGATACTGAGTTGGATGATCAGCCATGATCATATTGAATGGCTGTGCAGGCTCGAAGGGCCGAATGGCCTACTCCTGCACCTATTTTATATGTTACTATGTCTTCGTCGGATCAGTTTTTAGGCCGTCTTTGGTGAACCAGCCAGGACAAACCTTAATGGTTCATAATGAAATCTTCTGGCACGTCGAGCAGCTTCAGTGCCAGCTGGGTTGAAGAGGATTGAGGCACGAAGCCCTGGAGCAGCAGCCGGCTGAGCCGCGTCTATGTAAGTGGTGAAATCATCTTCAAATATGCGCCACCGTTCTGCGACGTCTCCATCAAATACCAGGATCTCTGGTTTTCTGAGAGCAGAATCCATAGTAAAACATATAATGGAACCAAAACAAAAAACTATAATAAAAGCAATAGAATTAGTCAAGGAGTGAGTCCGACTTTTCTGACCACATGTTGGAATGACTTAACTCACGTGCAGTGACTAAGATCCAAATACTTTTATAAGCAATACGTAACTTCATCTTAACACACAACTCAAGGCTGGGGAAGAAAGGGAAAGGGGCTGTCTATTAAACCAGTGGATGGACCACAGTATGACATAGTATGAATGGCACTGATCTACACGCTCCCTCCGTGACTCCCTGGTCAATTCGTCCCTTCCCACCCAAACCACCCAAACCACCCCTCCCCTGGTACTGTTCCTTGCAACCTCAGGAAATGCTATATTTGTCGCTTCACCTCGCCCCTTGACTCCATCCAAGGACCTAAGCAGTATTTCCAGGTGCGGCAGAGGTTCACCTGCACCTCATCCAACCTCGTCTACTGCATCCGCTGCTCGAGGAGTCAACTGCTCTACATCGGTGAGACCAAGCGTAGGCTTGGCGATCGCATCGCCCAGCACCTCCGCACAGTTCGCAATAACCAACCTGATCTCCCGGTGGCTCAGCACTTCAACCCCCCCTCCCAATCCGTATCCGACCTTTCTGTCCTGGGCCTCCTCCATGGCCAGAGTGAAGCCGGCCGCAAATTGCAGGAGTAGCACCTCATATTTTACTTGGGCAGTTTACACCCCAGCGGTATGAACATTGACATCTCCAATTTCAGTTAGTCCTTTCTTTGTCCTTCCTTCCCTTCCCATCTCTCCCGCAGCCCACTGCCACCTTCTCGTCCTTTCTTCTTCCCGCCCCTCCGAGCCCCACAGTAATCTGAAGAAGGGTATCGACCCGAAACTTCACCTATTCCTTCGATCAATAGATGCTGCCTCACCCGCTGGGTTTCTCCGGCATTTTTGTCTACCTTCGATTTTCCAGCATCTGCAGTTCTTTCTTCAACTTTAATATTTGATACATTCTCTCCTCCCTTCATAATCAAATTACTAAGATTGGTTAGACCATGTCTCCCTCCCCTTCCTTTATCCCTCTCTCTCTGCCCTCTCCCTCTCTCGCTCTCTCTCTCTCCTCTTTCTCTCCCCACTATTTCTCTCCGCCTTCCTTCCACTTTATAAGAATACATTGACAATAATAAATAATAATTAAGTAATATTTTATAGCCCTCCACACCTCTCTACCCGCATTCTCTCGCCCCAATATCTCTCCTCTCTTCTCTCTCTCTCTATCTCTACCTCCTCTCACTCTCCCCTCCCTCTCTCTTCCCCTCCCATCCCTCTCTCCCTTCCCCTCCCATCTATCTCCCCCTCTTTCCTTTCACCCTCTCTCTCTTCTCTCTCCCCGTATCCCTCTCCTCCCCTCTCTCGTACTTCACCCCCTTTATATCCACTCTCTCCCCTGCCATTCTCCACCCTCACTCTCCCTCTCCCCCTCTCTCTCTACCCTCTCACCCCTCCCCTCTCTCTCGCCCTCTCTCTCTCTTTCTCTCCTCCTCTCTCTCTCGCACCCTGCCGCTCTCTCTCCCTCCCAACCCACTCCCCCTTTCCTCCATCTCTCTCCCCATCTCTGCCCTCCCTCTGCCCTTCTCTCCTTCACCCCCTTTATCTGTCTTCCCTCTCTGTCCCCTCTCTCTCCCCCTCTCTCCTCTTACTCTACCCCCTCCCTCTCTGTCCCCTCTCACCTTCTCCCCTCTCGCTCCCCTCTCCCTCTCTCCCACCTCTCTTTCGCTCTTCCTCTCTCCAACCCCTCCCTCTCTATCTCCTCTTTTCCCCCACTAATCCTCTCCGCCCTCTCTCTACTCCCTCTCCCCCTCTCCTCTCTCTCTTTCTCTCCTCCCCTCTCTCTATCCGCATCACTCTCTACCCTCTCTCTAACCCTCTCCCTCTCGACCTCTCTCTCTCCCACCCCTCTTTCCTCCCCCACTCTCTCTCTATCTATCTCCCTTATCTCTTCTTCTTCTTGCGTATGACATGCACAGCCTAAAGTTGTTGGACAATTTGATCTATTTGATCTTATTTGATTGTACTCGCCGGGTTGATTGCATTCGTCGAAACGGGGCGGACCACGTGAAGGTTGCAATCTCCCACCCACCCGTTCTCTCTCTACCTCTCTCTCTCTTGTTCTCTATCTCCGCTTATCTCTGTGCCCGCCCCCCCCCCCCCCCCCCCCCTCTCGCCCCCTCTCTCCTCTCTCCCTCTCCCCGTCTCTCTGATCTGAAACACCACCATCAGTGTAGATGATGACCATCATGTATACTCTGGTTAAGGGGGGTGGCGTGGTGATTTTTCGTGGATACAGTGAGGGTAAACGGCCATTTTCTCGTCCTCCGATGGGAGCAGGGCCTTGAAATAGGGCCGAAACTCTCGCTCTCCTCTCCCTGCTTCACTTTTACATCCCACGGTGGCTAACCATTTTAATCGCTCCTCGCGAGAAATGGATTGGTGATAGATGTGATGGCGAGCAGGAGGTGAGTTGGGGAAAAAGGAGAGAGACAGATAAGGAGTATAAAGATGAAAGGGAGTGATAGCTGAGAAGAAGAAAGGGGAAGAGATGGTGAACAATCAAAGGGAGGGTGGGAATACGAAGAGAGAAGGGAGTTCCGAGCGAGTGGGTTGGCACAAGGGAGAGAGGGAAGTGTCAGAGATATACAGAGAAACGGAGGGAGAGGCAGTGAGAGTGAGATGGGAGGGTGGGTTAAGGGGAGAGAGTTTGACAGAGATAGGGTGGAACGGAGAGTGTGAATAGAGAGGGTGGGAGAGAGAGTAGCAGTTCAGAGAGAGCACAGCAATAAGGATGCAGGGAGAGAGAAAGGGAGGTGGGTGATGTGCGGCATAATTTGCTGTTTTATTTAGGTTCAGGACAATTCTGAGGCGGCAACGTTTCTGTTTTCTGAGTCTTGTGTGTTTTGGGGTCGTTTCTCCCCAGCGGTGATGAAGGCAGAGAATGTTATCGTCCCAGGGCAAAGTCAGATCCATTCCAGGCAAACAAGGAGTGTATGGTTACCGGGGTCGCCGGTAGCGTTGGGTTGAGGTTACAACCAGAGGAGTCGCGATCACATCGTGTGGTGAAGCAGTTTGGATTGGGCAGTTTAGTCAGAGGTGAACTGTTGAAAATTCCTTTCCCTGTGGACAAAGGTCCCCCAGTCTACATTCAAACTGGGCACCAGAGGCCCAGAGAGGGTTCCTGGAATTTGGGATTGCCTTGCTGAGTGAAGTGGATTGCAGCGAATACGACATACAACATGAGGTGGAGAGTTGGACCTGATGGAGTTTGAAACAATATTCCCTTTGCTGGAACAATGCCGCCGCTCCCAATTTCCATCCCTCAATATCGCCACAATTCCCAGTCTTTGCAGTTTCTCAAACAATTCCCTGAATTATTCACAACCAGTCCCAGCGGGAATTTCACATGGCTGATGGCATCTGTTTGCGAATAATTTCAAACCCTCTATTTTAAAACTCTATTGAAACTTTACAGTCCCGGTGGAGATGGAACAAGGTATAAAATCTCCAGGAATGTTCTGCCCCCGCATTTAATTCCGAGAGACTGCCGGTAGCTCACGGGGACACGTTGCTGGGCAGAGAAAATGGGGGGACATGTTTATGAATATGTCAGGGCAGAGAAAATTTTGTACGTGATCATTGCGGCCGTTGGAGTCCCTGGTAAGTGAGCAGAACAATTCAAGTTTTATAACTCCGTGTGTTAACCGATGTTGACCTGATTCTGAGCATGTTACACGATTCCCAACTGATGATCGTTGTACAAGAATATGAGAAGTTTATCAATCCTTTCAGTGAAAAATTTTTGAATTAACGCTGTGATTTTTCATATTTTCAGACAGCTGAAACTAACCCTATTTTTCTCCCACTGCCGGGACCCACTAGAATGTTTGGATTGGGCATTTCTGTCAGAGGTGAACAGTTGAAAATTCCTTTCCCTGTGGACAAAGGTCCCCCAGTCTACCTTCAAACTGGGCATCAGAAGCCCAGAGAGGGTTCCTGGAATTTGGGATTGCCTTGCTGAGTGAAGTGGATTGCAGGGAATCCGATGTTGTTCGTGCCTTCAGTGGAACTTGCCCAGAGTTGTCCCAGTGCTCGGGACAGGCAGCTCACCGGGCCGGTGTGACTGGGGGGGTTTACATAGTGAAGTTCACTGTGTCTGAGTTATTGATCAGAGTGATCACCCGATCCCGTGGACACGTCTCATTGTGGAGTCCGTCACAGTCGGATTCCAACGCCTGTTGGTCAATAATTGGATCGATCTCCTGGACCAGTGGCCGCGGAGCTACCGATGTGTGTGTGTTGTTACCGAACTGAACTCACTGTGGAATGAATCCATTAACGGAGTCACTCTGCTGCCGGATTCTAAGTTGCCCCTGCCATCCCTCTGGAACCCTCCTCGTCCCCATCAGATGCCGTGTTCCCAGAGACCTGGTTAAACACGGCCGGTCACGGTTAAGTCTGTGAAACCGGCCCCATCAGAGACTGTGAGCAGGGTTAAATATAGAAAGGACCATTCCGACTATGGTAGCGGGTGGCTGCTCGTTCCCTCCCTGCCCTTTACCCAGACCGTCTCCTTATCTCTTCTCCCCTGAAGCAGGCAGGTCGGGCACAGTCGGAGCCGGGTCTGACATTGTTAAACTTGCAGCCGCGCACTGACTCCAACACTCCTGATCTTTAGCTGAAAGTCTAAACGCCGCCCTGGGTCCAATCACCCCGCCCCCCTCCGCAGCGGGAAACAGTCTGGACTAAACCCCGCCTTGGGACCACTGGTCCCATCTCCCTCCGCGGTTCAGACCTGCCTCTTGAACGCGTTCCGTCATGTATAACCCATCGCCAGAATGATTGTCCAATCCGCCTCTTGTGATCGTTCTGTCATAGACACATAGACACATAGAAAATAGGTGCAGGAGTAGGCCATTCGGCCCTTCGAACCTGCACCGCCATTCCATATGATCATGGCTGATCATCCAACTCAGTATCCTGTACCTGTCTTCTCTCCATTCCCCCTGATCCCTTTAGCCACAAGGGCCGCATCTCACTCCCTCTGGCCTCAACTACCTTCTGTGGCAGAGAATTCCACAGATTCACCACTCTCTCTGTAAAAAATGATTTTCTCATCTCGGTCCCAAAAGACATTCCACTTATGCTTAAACTGTGACCCCTTGTTCTGGACTTCCCCAACATCGGGAATAATCTTCCTGCATCTAGCCTGTCCAAACCCTTAATATCCCCCCCCCCCCCCCCCAATGTTCTAAATTCTAGCGAGTATTCTGTCTGGTGTGCACTTCCCCCGGGGTCCCTGGTCCCAAACCATAGTGTCTGAGAGTCATGGGGCCATGGAGCACGGTAACATCTCCGGCCCTGTAAATGGATAGGGCAGGTTGAGAGGGATATCGGCCAAACACGGGCAGATGGGACTGGGATAGAAGTCTCCAATGCAATATGACCCTTCTATCCCAGTCCACCTGCCCGTGTTTGGCCCATATCCCTCTCAATCTGCCCTATCCATTTACAGGTCTAAATGTTTCTTAAACGTTGCAATTGTAGATGCCGCTGTCACCTTGTTCATTACACCCACCATATTGTGTGTGTGTGTGTGTGTGTGGGGGGGGGGGGGGGGGGGGGTTAGTGGACTATTGTGCGATACTTGCACGCTATGTCTGACTTTACTCATAGAGGAACAGTCACAAATTGTCATGTCAATCAAACAAGTCGGTTTAATAAAGCCTTATAACCATATAACCATATAACAATTACAGCACGGAAACAGGCCATCTCGGCCCTACAAGTCCGTGCCGAACAATTATTTTCCCTTAGTCCCACCTGCCAGCACTCATACCATAACCCTCCATTCCCTTCTCATCTATATGCCTATCCAATTTATTTTAAAATGATACCATCGAGACTGCCTCCACCACTTCCACTGGAAGCTCATTCCACACCGCTACCATCTCTGAGTAAAGAAGTCCCCCTCATGTTACCCCTAAACTTATGTCCCATAATTCTGAAGTCATGTCCTCTTGTTTGAATCTTCCCTATTCTCAAAGGGAAAAGCTTGTCCACATCAACGCACCAACATCGATGCACTTTGACAAACACTCTGAAAGACCCCACACTCACTTCCTACCCTCTATCACCCCCTCTCCCCCTCTACCCCCGTGTCTCTCTCCCGCTTTTCTCTCTCCACGCTTTCTTTACCCCCGCTCTCTCCCCCTCTCCCCTCTCTATCTCACTGTCCCCTCCCTCCATCTCCCCCCCCCTTTCTCCACCGTCTCTTTGCCCTCTCCCTTTCTGTGTCTCCATCCCCCTTCTCTCTCACCTCTCCCTCTCTAACCCCCTCGCTCTCTCTTCCCATCTCTCTCCCCTCTCTCGGTCTCCTCGCTCTCACCCGCCTCTCTCTGTCCCCTCCCTCTTTCTCTCGTGATTTTCTCCCCTCCGCTGAGGAGGTAAAAGTGAAACAGACCTCAAACATTCGCCCTCCTCTCCCTGCATCCCATTTTACTTGAGATAGAGCGCAGAAAGAGGCCCTTCGGCCCACCGAGTATGTGCCGACTAGCGATTGCCCGTTCACACACTAGTTGAGTTTAGAGATACAACGCGGAAATTAATCTAATATTTGATGCACTCGCTCCCCTCTTTCACTCCCCGCTCTCTCTCTCTCTATTCCGCTCACCGCAACTCTCTCTCTTCGTCTTTGACTAAATAAATTAAACTAAGTTAAACTAAAAGCTAAACCCCCCCCCCCCCAACTCTCCCCACGTTATTATAAAACATTTACAAAAATTAACTAAATTAATATTTGATGCCCTCTCGCCGCATGGATCAATCTCGTGAACCTACGCTTCACTGCATCTTTTATAATTTTATATGTTTCTATAAGATATCCGCTCATACTTCCAAACTCCAGTGAATACAAGCCTAGTCTTTTCAATCTTTCCTCATATGACAGTCCCGCCATCCCAGGGATCAATCTCGTGAACCTACGCTGCTCTGCCTCAATCACAAGGATGTCCTTCCTCAAATTAGGTGACCAAAACTGTACACAATACTCCAGATGTGGTCTCAACAGAACCCTATACAACTGCAGAATAACCACTTTACTACTATACTGAAATCCTCTTGTTATGAAGGCCAACATCCCATTAGCTTTCTTCACTGCCTGCTGTACCTACACGCAAAATTTCAGTGACCGGTGTACAAGGACACCTAGGTCTCGCAGTACCTCCCCCTTACCTAACCTAACCCCATTGAGTTAATAATCTGTCCCATTTTTTTTGCCACGAAAGTGGATGACCTCACATTTATCTATATTATACTGCATCTGCCACGCATCTGCCCACTCACTCAACCTGTCCAGGTCACCCTGCAACCTCCTAACATCCTCTTCACAGCTCACACTACCACCCAGGCGTTGTGTCATCCACAAACCCGCTAGTGTTGCTCCTAATTCCCTCTTCCAAATCATTAATATATATGGTGAACAGTTGCGGCCCCAACACGGAGCCTTGCGCCATACCACTCGCCACTGCCTGCCATTATGAAAAGGACACATTCACTCCTACACTTTGCTTCCGGTCTGCCAACCGATTTTCTATCCATGTCAACACCCTACCCCCAATACCATGTGCTCTAATATTAGTCACAAGTCTCCCGTGCGGGACCTTATCAAAGGCTTTCTGAAAGTCTCGATACACTACACGCACTGGCACCCCTTCATCCATTTTACTTGTCACATCCTCAAAAAAATCCAGAAGATTAGTCAAGCATGATTTCCCTTTCATAAATCCATGTTGACTTGGACTAATCATTTTACTGCTATCCAAATGCCCCATTATTACCTCTTTAATAATTGACTCAGCATCTTTCCCATCACCGAAGTCAGGCTAACTGGTCTGTAATTCCCCGTTTTCTCTCTCGCTCAATTCTTGAAAAGTGGGATAACATTAGCTATCCTCCAATCCACAGGAACTGATCCTGAATCTATTGAACATTGGAAGATGATCACCAATGCATCCACTGTTTCTAGAGCCACCTCCCTGAGGACCCTGGGATGCAGACCATCGGGTCCAAGGAATTTATAATCTTTCAGTCCCATTAACCTACACAATACTATTTATCGCTTAATGAAAATTTATTTCAGTTCCTCTAGCCCCTTAGATCCTCTGTCCTCCAGTACATCTGGGCGATTGTTTGTGTCTTCCTTAGTGAATACAGATACGAAGTACCTATTAAACTCTTCTGCCATTTCCTTGTTGCCCATAATAATTTCACAACTGTCTGCCTTCAAGGGACCCACATTTGACTTTGACGGTGTGGTGGAGGGGAGTGTGTGGGGTGGGGTGTTTGAGGTAGAAGGGGGGGGGGGCGGTTGTGGGGACCGGTGATGTGTGAGGCAGGGGGGTTGTGGGGGAAGTTGGGTTTGTTGGGGATGGGCGGTGTGTGGGGAATGGGGTGGGGGTGTGGGGGAGGGGGCGGTGTGTGGGCAAGGGTGTGTGTGTGGGGGGGAGGGTGTGTGGGGGGTGGGGTTGGGCGAGTGAGAATGGGTGAGAAAGGGTCAGCGGGTTTTGTGGGTTGAGGCTCACGGCTCCGGCTCCGACCGCGCTCACTGGCTCCAATACTCGGCTCCGTAATTACTCACCAGAATCCGTCTTCGGACTCACTCAGCGGCTCTCGTCTCCGGCGCCTGTCGCACTCTGCGGCTCCCAGCCCTGGCTGCAAACATCGGCAACCGGCTCGTCGTGGTGGTCGCCAACGCCAGCGAACACAGCCCCCGCTCGCGAACACAGCCCCAGCCCCACGCTCTGCTCACCCCGCTTCTTCAGCTTTTTTTCTCGCCGCCGGTGTTTCTCAAAGGGTGCCGGAAGGGGCGTCGACATCCCGGTGAATAATAGACCTTAAACGTTTCTAATATCTCACCGATTGGAACAATACTTGATGCACTTACAGCTCAGGAGAATAGCGAGTAAGGTGGCGAAAATTCGTAGCGCTATCGGGTCCCATTTTTTGCGCAAAATTGAAAACAACGCAAACCGGAAGAGGACAAGATGATAGTTTTATAAGTCTATAGATAAATAATCTCGCGTCCTGCCTCGTTCTTTGACGGACAGCACCGTGTCCGTTACCATGTAATCTATTCTCTTACTGCATGGGGACACCATTTTGGGCCGTGATTTCTTGGTGGCCCCGCGCGCACGCACGCAGACACACACACGCGAGGCTTCGGCCGTGGGGTCCTGTGGACGGTAACATCGAGAGCTGACCTGGTTGGTGACCGATTCCGAATTACAGCAACAGCAGCTTCGTCCGGCCAGAAACGTGGGACTTGAATCGGCCCATTTGTGGGGCCCTTCATCGCCCGGCGCGGCTTAAAATCCGCCGGCGGCAGCTTCAACATCTGGACCCTCGATAGTCTCGACACAGCAGTTTGATCTTAAACCGCGCCAGGCGACGAAACGCCCCGCGAACGGGCCGATTCAATCCCTAGAACAGGTCTGATACTCGCTTGAATCTTTCAAAAGCTACAATGTGATCAATAACACCAAAGCAAATAAAACTGAAGCAAACAGAAGAACCAACTTTAGAGGGGGAAGAGAGAGAGAGAAATTGGGGGGGAAAGTACTAAATAACATGTGTGACCGTGAATGATGGAATTACATGCAACGCAGCCAGGAAACCCGTTCGACCCGTTTGAATCTCTCCCATCCACCAATACATCCAATTAGTTCGAATGGTAATGGCATCCGAATCAGACAGCTTTAAGAAATTCTCCTTCAATACCTTCTCTAAAACTTGAAGGTCAAAAGGCAATTGGTGACACATCGCGTTAATACGATGTTAATAGGAACATTTAACACGCGCTTAATAGTGACTGGCTTGCTGAAAGCGGCGCTTTTAACAGATTTAAAATGGGAGAGCAAATGGGGGAACACTGTTCATAACTGAATGTCTTATTTCAATATTGTGAAATACATATAGGAAGGCGCTTCAGATGTATAGATCCAGCTAGAGTAACATGTATGTCTTCACGAGGCTGTAATTGTATCACAAGCCTCTAATCGGTTCCCATGAGATAAATGAATAGTGTGCGTGCAAGCAGCAGAGAGATTTCATTAATATAATATTGTTTTCGCATATGGCTATTTCAGTTTCTCAAATAAAACGTTCATAGCTTTAGTGTTGTTTCGTTTGAGTCTCACTGAGGCTCAAATGACAATAAATTTGTATTGTATTGTATTAATAATAATAATAATAATGGATGGGATTTATATAGCGCCTTTCTAATACTCAAGGCGCTTTACAGTTAAGAGCATCGAAGGAGCGCAATTGCTGAGCGTGTTTTCACATATTATGTAAAGACAAAGAGGTAAGGCCAATTATTTTGCTGTATTTTGAGTGAAATAGCTGATCCGGGCCTTCGTGTAGTGACAGTTCTGAAATCGTGACCACAACTTTGTTATTTCAATATAGATAATGAAAAACAAGGATTAGATCAGGAATGGCTTAAAAATGGCCAGGCCAAACCACTTATAACATTGAAGGGCCTAGCAGAGTGTTATTGAGGTCATGTGCTTGCACGAAGTTATATATCTGCATAGTTGGGAGCATTAAAGCATAAAATGCTTAGGATCAACGTGTATTTGGGACGGTGAAGCGCTGGCCGTAACAAAAACCGGGATCCGTCATGCTACACCAGTCATTAAAAGTAGGGATGCAGGTGCAGCAGGCAGTGAAGAAAGCATGTTACCATTCATAGCAAAAGGATTTGATTATAGGAGCAGGGAGGTTCTACTGTAGTCGTACAGGGTCTTGGTGAGACAAAACCTGGAGTATTGCGTACAGTTTTGGTCTCCTAATCTGAGGAAAGACATTCATGCCGTAGAGGGAGTACAGAGAAGGTTCACCAGACTGATTCCTGGGATGTCAGGACTTTCATATTAAGAAATACTGGATAGACTCGGCTTGTACTCGCTAGAATTAAGAAGAGTGAGGGGTGATCTTACAGAAACTTACAACATTCTTAAGTGGTTGGACAGGCTAGATGCAGGAAGATTGTTCCCGATATTGGGGACGTCCAGAAAAAGGGATAACAGTTTAAGGATAAGGGGGAAATCTTTTAGGACCGAGATGAGAAAAACATTTTTTCACACAGAGAGTGGTGAATCTGTGGAATTCGCTGCCACATAAGGTAGTTGAGGCCAGTTCATTGGCTATATTAAAGAGGGAGTTAGATGTGGCCCTTGTGGCTATAGGGATCAGGGGATATGGAGAGAAGGCAGGTACATGCTACTGAGTTGGAAGATCAGCCATGATCATATTGAATGGCGGTGCAGGTTGGAAGGGCCGAATGGCCTACTCCTGCACCTATTTTCTATGTTTCTAACCTGGTTCGACCCATTTAAGGTTGGTCACAGAGTAGAACAGAGGCGAGTAATACCTGCAGAAATTAACGAATGCAGGGATAGGCCATTCGGCCCTTCGAGCCATTATGACTGATCATCCAAAATCAGTACCCCATTCCTGCTTTTTCCCCACATCCCTTGACTCCTTTAGCCCCGAGATGCTAAATTTAACTCTCTCTTGAAAACAACCAGTGAATTGTACTCCGCTGCCTTCTGTGGTAGAGAATTCCACAGATTCACAACTCTGTGAATTTTTTCGCTCATATCAGCCCTAAACGGCATACCCCTTATTCTTAAACTGTGACCCCTGGTTCTGGACTCCCCCAAAATTACGAATCATTTCCTGCATCTACCTGTCCACTCCTCTATGAATTTTAGATTTCTATAAGATCCCCTCTCTATCTAAATTCAAGTAAATACAAGCCCAGTCGACCCATTCTTTCATCATACATCAGGATGGCGCCCTGTCATCCTGGGAATTAACCCGGTGAACCTACGCCAAAATTGCAAACAATACCCCTGGTCTCACCAGGGCCCTGTATAACTGCAATAGGACCTCCTTGCTCCTAAACTTAAAAATGTTCTCGCAATGAAGGCCAACATTAGACCCACCATTGGCTTTCTTCATTGCCTGTTGTACTTGCATGCTTACTTTCAGTGACTGATGTACAAGCACACCCAGGTCCCATTGCGCCCCCCCCCCCTTCTAATCTGACATCATTCAGATAATTATCTGACTCCCTGTTATTGCCTCCAAACTGAATAACCTCACACTTATCTACATAGAGTGCCCTCCATAATGTTTGCGACAAACACACATCATTCGCTGTAGAAGAGAAGAAGACCATAAATGACTGCCGGGACAAGTGGAGTGAAGAAGTTGGCAATGACTGGTGACATTCCGATAAATCCGAAGGTAATTTAGATGTACCAGGGATTTAGATTCTTAGATCTCTGGGATCTGTTTTGGGGTAAGGGGGAACTGTACAAAAGGGACGGATTGCATCTTAACAGGAGGGGGACCAGCATTCTGGCAGGCAGGTTTGCCACTGCTACACGGTTGGTTTTAAACTGAATAAGGGGGGTGGGGTGTCGAATGGTATAGTTGAGGATGGAGTTAAAGGGAAAGGGTTTCTTAAATGTGTGAGCGTAGAGACAGAGGGGAGTAAAATGAGGGTAGAAGCAATAGGTAGCAAGGTGAAATGTGGCAGGCAGACACATCCAGGGCAAAAATCAAAAAGGACCACATTTCAACATAATAGTATAAGGGGTAAGAGCGTTGTAAAAACACACTTGAAGGCTTTGTGTCTCAATGCAAGGAGAATTCGTAATAAGGTGGATGAGTTGAATGTGCAGATAGCTATTAATGACTATGATATAGTGGGGATCACGGAGACATGGCTCTAGGGTGGCCAAGGCTGGGAGCTGAACATCCAGGGATATTCAATATTCAGGAGGGATAGACAGAAAGGGA
Source organism: Amblyraja radiata (assembly GCF_010909765.2). Lineage (NCBI taxonomy): Eukaryota > Metazoa > Chordata > Chondrichthyes > Rajiformes > Rajidae > Amblyraja > Amblyraja radiata. The sequence continues at coordinate 1,606,952 of NW_022630102.1, forward strand.
AAGGAGGTGGGGTAGGATTGCTGGTTAGAGAGCAGATTAACGCAATAGAAAGGAAGGACATTAGCTTGGAGGATGTGGAATCGATATGGGTAGAGCTGCGAAACACTAAGGGGCAGAAAACTCTAGTGGGAGTTGTGTTCAGGCCACCTAACAGTAGTAGTGGAGTTGGGGATGGCATCAAACAGGAAATTAGAAATGCGTGCAACAAAGGTAAAACAGTTATAATGGGTGACTTCAATCTACATATAGATTGGGTGAATGAAATTGGCAAGGGTGCTGAAGAAGTGGATTTCTTGGAATGTATGCGGGAAAGGTTTCTAAACCAACATGTAAAGGAACCAACGAGAGAGCAGGCTATTCTAGATTGGGTATTGAGTAATTAGGAAGGGTTAGTTAGCAGTCTTGTTGTGCGTGCCCCTTGGGCAAGAGTGACCATAATATGGTTGACGGTGGATATGCAATGGAATGCCCGAAAACTGCATGGATGCCCGACAACAATTGTTCATCCCAGTTTGGCAAAAAAATAATTCAGGGAAGGTAGTGCATCCGTGAATAACAAGGGAAATCAGGGATAGTATCAAAACAAAAGATGATGCGTACAAATTAGCCAGAAAAGGCAGACTACCAGAGGACTGGGAGAAATTCAGAGACCAGCAAAGGAGGACAAAGGGCTTAATTAGGAAAGGGGAAATAGATTATGAAAGAAAACTGGCAGGGAACATAAAAAACTGACTGCAAAAGCTTTTATAGATATGTGAATAGAAAACGATTAGTTAAAACAAATGTAGGTCCCTTGCAGTCAGAAACAGGTGAATTGATCATGGGGAACAAGGACATGGCAGACCAATTGAATAACTACTTTGGTTCTGTCTTCACTAAGGAAGACATAAATAATCTGCCGGAAATAGCAGGGGACCGGGGGTCAAATGAGATGGAGGAACTGAGTGAAATCCAGGTTAGCCGGGAAGTGGTGTTAGGTCAATTGAATGGATTAAAGGCCGAGAAATCCCCAGGGCCAGATAGGCTGCATCCCAGAGTACTTATCGAAGTAGCCCCAGAAATAGTGGATGCGTTAGTGATAATTTTTCAAAACTCTTTAGATTCTGGAGTAGTTCCTGAGGATTGGAGGGTAGCTAATGTAACCCAACTTTTTAAAAAGGGAGGGAGAGAGAAAACGGGGAATTACAGGCCAGTTAGTCTAACGTCGGTAGTGGGGAGACTGCTAAACTCAGCTATTAAAGATGGGATAGCAGCACATTTGGAAAGTGGTGAAATCATTGGACAAATTCAGCATGGATTTATGAAAGTTAAAACATGTCTGACGAATCTTATAGAATTTTTCGAGGATGTAACTAGTAGAATGGATAAGGGAGAACCAGTGGATGTGTTATATCTGGACTTTCGGAAGGCTTTCGACAAGGTCCCACATAAGAGATTAGAATACAAACTGAAAGCACACGGTATTGGGGGTTCAGTATTGATGTGGATAGAGAACTGGCTGGCAGACAGGAAGCAAAGAGTAGGAGTAAACGGGTCCTTTTCACAATGGCAGGCAGTGACTAGTGGGGTACCGCAAGGCTCAGTGCTGGGACCCCAGCTATTTACGATATATATTAATGATTTGGACGAGGGAATTGAATGCAACATCTCCAAGTTTGCGGATGACACGAAGCTGGGGGGGGGGGGGCAGTGTTAGCTGTGAGGAGGATGCTAGGAGGCTGCAAGGTGACTTGGATGGGTTGGGTAAGTGGCAGATGCAGTATAATGTGGATACATGTGAGGTTATCCACTTTGGTGGCAAAAACAGGAACGTGGACTATTATCTGAATGGAGGCCGATTAGGAAAGGGGGAGATGCAACGAGACCTGGGTGTCATGGTACACCAGAAATTAAAGGTACGCATGCAGGTGCAGCAGGCAGTGAAGAAGGCGAATGGTATGTTAGCATTCATAGCAAAAGGATTTGAGTATAGGAGCAGGGAGGTTCTACTGCAGTTGTACATGGTCTTGGTAAGACCACACCTGGAGTATTGCGTACAGTTTTGGTCTCCTAATCTGAGGAAATACATTCTTGCCATAGAGGGAGTACAGAGAAGGTTCACCAGACTGATTCCTGGGATGTCAGGACTTTCATATGAAGAAAGACTGGATAGACTCGGTTGACTAGAATTTCGAAGATTGAGGGGGGATCTTATAGAAACTTACAACATTCTTAAGGGGTTGGACAGGCTAGATGAAGGAAGATTGTTTCCGATGTTGGCGAAGTCCAGAACAAGGGGTCACAGTTTAAGGATAAGGGGGAATCTTTTAGGACCGAGATGAGGAAAACGTTTTTCACACAGAGAGTGGTGAATCTCTGGAATTCTCTGCCACAGAAGGTAGTTGAGGCCAGTTCATCAGCTATATTTAAGAGGGAGTTAGATGTGGCCCTTGTGGCTAAAGGGATCAGGGGGTATGGAGAGAAGGCAGGTACAGGATACTGAGTTGGATGATCAGCCATGATCATATTGAATGGCGGTGCAAGCACGAAGGGCCGAATGGGCTCCTGCACCTATTTTCCATGTTTCTATGTACATTAGGGGCAAATGCGTGATTATGTGAAGAAATGAAAACAAAATGAAATATATGTGTTCCCCCACAAAGCCCCTCTCCCCCCGTTGTGCAAGAATTATCCGTTGTACTATTCTCCGTTGTACAAGAATATGTGAAGCGTATCAATCCTCTGAGTGATTTTTTTAAATTGTACTAACGATGTGATTTTTCTGAATTTCAGACAGCTGCAACTAACCCAGCTGCAACTAACCTGCCGGGGCCGACTAGAATGTTGTTCGTGCCTTCAGTGGGACCACAGTTGTCCCAGTGCTCGGGACAGGCAGCTCTCCAGGCCGGCGTGACTGGGAAGGGTTTACATTGTGAAGTTCACTGTGTCTGAGTTATTTATCAGAGTGAACACCCGCTCGCGTGGACACGTCTCACTGTTGAGACGGTCACATTCGGATCCCACCGCTTGCTGGTCAATACTTGGATCCATTTCTTGGACCAGTGGCCGCAGATCTACCGACGTGTGTTGTTACTGAACTGAACTCACTGTGGAATGCATCCATTAACGAAGCCTCTCTGCTGCCGGATTCTAAGTTGTCCTTGCCTTCCCTCTGGAAGCCTCCTCGTCCCTATCAGATGCCGAGTTCCCAGAGCCCTGGTAAAACGCGACCGGTCACGGTTAAGTCTGTGAAACCGGCCCCATCAGAGACAGTGAGCAGGGTTAAATATAGAAAGGACCATTGCCTCTATTGGAGCGGGTGGCTGCTCGTTACCTCCCCGCCCGTCGCCTTATCTCTTCTCCCCTGAAGCAGGCAGGTCGGGCACAGACGGAGCCGGGTCTGACATTGTTAAACTTGCAGCCGCGCACCGACTCAACACTCCTGATCTTTAGCTGAAAGTCGAGCCGGTGTTCAGCCCCGGAGAATGTGTTCAGTAAATGCCCAGTGTCCGTTCCCTTCTCTTTCCGCAGTGAATTGAGTGGCGATTGTGATCCTGTCCCGGGGAAAATGCGGCCTCTTCACCTGCACCACTCGCTACTGGTGGCTTTCGCAGCGGCCGATCTACTGAGCCTGATCACCGAGGTCATTTTGTAACAGATCATATATCATTACTTTAGATGGAGTTTCCTGTCCATCACCCCTGTGTGCAGCGTTATCGATGTACTGGCATTTGCTGCTACAGACTGTTTTGTGCGGTTCACCGTCACTTTCACCTTTGATCGGTTCGTCGCTATTTGTTACCAGAAGCTGAAAACTAAATACTGCAGCGGGAAAACTGCGGCTGCGGTTCTCGCAACAGCCGGCGTTCAGTTCTGTCTTAAAAACGTTCCCCGCTACTTCACACAGAAACCCCGGACAATCATCGACAATGTCGGATGTTGGATATGCAATGGAAGACATTTAAAGACTGCATGGATGAACTACAAACATTATTCATCCCAGTTTGGCAAAAGAATAAATCAGGGAAGGTAGTGCATCCGTGGATAACAAGGGAAATCAGGGATAGTATCAAAGCGAAGGATGATGCGTACAAATTAGCCAGAAAAAGCAGCATACCGGAGGACTGGCAGAAATTCAGAGACCAGCAGAGGAGGACAACGGGCTTAATTAGGAAAGGAAAAATAGATTATGAAAGAAAACTGGCAGGCAACATAAAAACTGACTGCAAAAGTTTTTATAGATATGTGAAAAGAAAAAGATTAGTTAAAACAAATGTAGGTCCCTTGCAGTCAGAAACAGGTGAGTTGATCATGGGGAACAAGGATATGGCGGACCAATTGAATAACTACTTTGGTTCCGTCTTCACTAAGGAAGACATAAATAATCTGCCGGAAATAGCAGGGGACCGCGGGTCAAAGGAGTTGGAGGAATTGAGTGAAATCCAGGTTAGCCGGGAAGTGGTGTTGGGTAAATTAAATGGATTAAAGGCCGATAAATCCCCAGGGCCAGACAGGCTGCATCCCAGAGTACTTAAGGAAGTAGCTCCAGAAATAGTGGATGCATTAGTAATAATCTTTCAAAACTCTTTAGATTCTGGAGTAGTTCCTGAGGATTGGCGGGTAGCAAACGTAACCCCACTTTTTAAGAAGGGAGGGAGAGAGAAAACGGGGAATTACAGACCAGTTAGTCTAACATCGGTAGTGGGGAAAATGCTAGAGCCAGTTATTAAAGATGGGATAGCAGCACATTTGGAAAGTGGTGAAATCATTGGACAAAGTCAGCATGGATTTACAAAAGGTAAATCATGTCTGACGAATCTTATAGAATTTTTCGAGGATGTAACTAGTAGCGTGGATAGGGGGGAACCAGTGGATGTGGTGTATCTGGACTTCCAGAAGGCTTTCGACAAGGTCCCACATAAGAGATTAGTTTACAAACTTAAAGCACACGGCATTGGGGGTTCAGTATTGATGTGGATAGAGAACTGGCTGTCAAACAGGAAGCAAAGAGTAGGAGTAAACGGGTCCTTTTCACAATGGCAGGCAGTGACTAGTGGGGTACCGCAAGGCTCAGTGCTGGGACCCCAGCTATTTACAATATATATTAATGATCTGGATGAGGGAATTGAAGGCAATATCTCCAAGTTTGCGGATGACACTAAGCTGGGGGGCAGTGTTAGCTGTGAGGAGGATGCTAGGAGACTGCAAGGTGACTTGGATAGGCTGGGTGAGTGGGCAAATGTTTGGCAGATGCAGTGTAATGTGGATAAATGTGAGGTTATCCATTTTGGTGGCAAAAACAGGAAAGCAGACTATTATCTAAATGGTGGCCGACTAGGAAAAGGGGAGATGCAGCGAGATCTGGGTGTCATGGTACACCAGTCATTGAAAGTGGGCATGCAGGTGCAGCAGGCAGTGAAGAAAGCGAATGGTATGTCAGCTTTCACAGCAAAAGGATTTGAGTATAGGAGCAGGGAGGTTCTACTGCAGTTGTACAGGGTCTTGGTGAGACCACACCTGGAGTATTGCGTACAGTTTTGGTCTCCAAATCTGAGGAAGGACATTATTGCCATGGAGGGAGTGCAGAGAAGGTTCACCAGACTGGTTCCAGGGATGTCAGGACGGTCTTATGAAGAAAGACTGGATAGACTTGGTTTATACTCTCTAGAATTTAGGAGATTGAGAGGGGATCTTATAGAAACTTACAAAATTCTTAAGGGGTTGGACAGGCTAGATGCAGGAAGATTGCTCCCGATGTTGGGGAAGTCCAGGACAAGGGGTCACAGCTTAAGGATAAGGGAGACATCCTTTAAAACCGAGATGAGAAGAACTTTTTTCACACAGAGAGTGGTGAATCTCTGGAACTCCCTGCCACAGAGGGTAGTCGATGCCAGTTCATTGGCTATATTTAAGAGGGAGTTAGATGTGGCCCTTGTGGCTAAGGGGATCAGAGGGTATGGAGAGAAGGCAGGTACGGGATACTGAGTTGGATGATCAGCCATGATCATATTGAATGGCGGTGCAGGCTCGAAGGGCCGAATGACCTACTCCTGCACCTAATTTCTATGTTTCTATGTTTCTATGTCCAGTGGTTCTGTGACATGGTGGCCAGTTATTACACTGATCGCGGGAGGCTGGCATATGACTGGCTCGACATGGTTTTAACTCCGCTCCGCCGTTTTGCTGTAATCCTGCTGCTCAACGCTCTGACAGTCCGGCACATTTTAGTGGCCAGTCGGGTCCGTAAGGGGCTGAGCGGTGAGAGCAAGGGGAAGAACCGCGGTGACGCGGAGATGGAGAGCAGGAGGAGGTCTGTGGTTCTACTCTTCACCATCTCCGGCAGCTTCATCCTCCTGTGGCTGACGGTGATTGTATTCTTCGTCTATTATCAGATCACAGGAATAGGAAATGATATGAATGATTCTGTATGGATCTGTGCCTACGTCGGGTATTTGCTGAGGAATGTCAGCTGCTGCACGAACACGTTTATTTATGCGGCGACCCAGCCCAGGTTCAGGAAGCAGGTGAAGAGCGCGGTGAAATATCCGCTCACCTTAATGTTTCGGCTCATTAATAAACCCGCGCCCTGAGCCCATCGCAGTGGCGGTAAAATCCACACTGGGACCACTGGTCCCATCTCCCTCCGCGGTTCAGATCTGCCTCTTGAACGTGATCCGTCTGGTATACCCAACCCCAGAATGTTTGTCCATTCTCCCACCAATGACTTGACCGTCTGGTGTGCCCTTCCCCCGTGGTCCCCTGTCCCGTACCATAGTGTCTGAGTGTCATGGGGCCACGGAGCACGATAACATCTCCGGCCCAACTCGTCCTCTCCAATGCATTATGACCCCTCTATCCCAGTCCCACCTGCCCGTGTTTGGCCCATATCCCTCTCAACCTGCCGTATCCATTTGCAGGTCTAAATGTTTCTTAAACGTTGCAATAGTAGATGCCGCTGTCACCTCGTTCATTACACCCGCCGTCTTGTGTGTAGGGGGGGGGGGGGGTTAGTGGTTTATTGTGCGATACTTGTACGCTATGTCTGACTTTATTCAGAGAGGAACAGGCACAAAGTGGCGTGTCAATCTAACAAGCCTTATCGATGCGCTTTGAAAAACACTCTGAAAGACCCCACACTCACTCCTCCCTGTCTCCCCTCTATCACCCCCTCACCACCCTCCCTATCCCTCCTTTCCTACTCGGCCTCTCTCCCCCCTCTACGCCTCTCCCCCTCTCACCCCCTCAATACTCTTGTCTCTCTCCCGCTTTTCTCTCACCCCCTCTCTCTTCCCTTCTACCGCCCCTCTCTCCCCACTCATTATAATACATTTACAACAATGAATTAAATTAGTATTTGATGCCCTCTCGCCCCTCCACTTCATAGTCAATTTACACGAAAGTAAGCTAATATTTGATAACCCCTCTCTCTCCCTCCCCCTTCCCACCCTCTCTCTCTCCCTCTTTCTCTCTCCTCCTTCTCTGCCCTCGCTCCCTCTCTCTCCCTACTTCTTCCCCCCTTCTAGCTCTCCCCTCTTTATCTCCCCCCTCTATGATCTGAATCACAACCAACACACCAGTGTAGATGCTAACCATCATGGGGTTTCATGAACAATGGTATATATTTTCACATGTACCGAGATACGGTGAAATTAATCATACATAAAAAGCAACACGACACATAACTACATGGATTAAACATAGACGTAAACAGCCACCACAACGGCGTGTTAGCATCCCCAGGGCACACAATATTAGCTTGCAGGTACAGCAGGCAGCGAAGAAAGCAAATAGCATTTTGGCCTTCATAACAAGAGGAGTTGAACAGAGGAGCAAAGAGATCCTGCTGCGGTTGTACACGTATCCCAGCGAGACCACAGCTGGAGTATTGTGTGCAGTTTACGTCTCTAAACTTGAGGAAGGCCATTCTTGCTCTTGTGGGAATGCAGCGTAGGCTTACAAGGTTAATTCCCGGGATGGCGTGACAATCATATGTTGATAGAATGGACCGGCTGGGCTTGTACAGTCTGGAATTTAGAAGGATGAAAGGGATTTGACGCATGTATGATTATTAACGGCTAGGACATACTTGAGGCAGGAAACATGTTGCCGATTTTTGTGGAGTCCAGAACCAGGGTCCACAGTTTAAGAATAAGGGGTGAGGCATTTAGAACGGAGAGGAGGAAAAACGTTTGCCCTCAGAAAGTTCTGAATGTAGAATTATCTACCTTGAAAGAATCCAGAGAACCAGCCTCCATCGCCCTCTGAGCCAGTGAAATCCACAGCCTCACAACTCTATCTGTGAACAAGTTGTTCTTCATCTCCGTGCTAAATGGCTTAGCCCTTATACTTAAACTGTGGCTTCTGGCTCTGGACTCCCCCAACATCAGGGACATGTTTCCTGCCAACACACTGACGGGATTGTTGTCTGTCTACAACTCTATATTTGTATAACTACTTATTTAATGTAATATCAGTATGGTGTTCACACATGTCCTATCGCCATCACGACCTTCTGTGCAGGGCCGGCCTTAGGATGTGCGGGGCCCAATTAGGAACAATTTTGGTGGGCCCCAGGTTCCCAGCCAAGGTGTGTCAGCCCTGTTATTTAGTTTATATTATGAAATTATACACTAGGTGCTATGGATTATAAACTGTGTGAATCTCTCCTGCTCCCGTTGGACTGTCAGTACCTCGGCTGGCTTCCAACCTTTACCGTAGCAGCTAATTACCATAAAACTGCATTTTGTGATCGGACACAATGCCCTTGGAGACAGCGGTTGATTGGACGGGAGGAGACCGAATTGTTCATTGGACGGGAATTTTCAGGCAAGCTGGTTAGTGATTGGACGCAACCCCCTTAGACACAGCGGTTGATTGGACGGGAGGAGACCGAATTGTTGATTGGACGGGAATTATAAGGCAAGCTGGTTGGTGGACCATCTGCGCTGAATCTCCAAACTAAACAGTATAACATGCAGGTACATTCATTTAAAATAAAGTTCAGTGATTATGTCACATGATTTCTCACTGTATCTGACCAATCTCTGTTAAGATGTTTGGTCTGCCTTCGGCATTGACTCTGAACTAAAAACCTAAACCGGACTCAATTGTATCGTCACATTGGTCTCAGTAAACTCACACATCCCTGCATTCAGGAGGCTGCCGAGGTTGGAATCACCGGCTCTGAGACCAGAGTGGGTAAAGCGACCTGCGATCAATACATAAGATGACAGCTCTTCTCAATAAAAAAAATAGTGACGTGTTTCACTGTAACCATGATGGCTGGAGCTTCTTGCAATGTGATCTATGACCTCGCTAAGTAAATATTGTCGTAACGCTCAATGGAGGTCAAATGAGGAAGATATTAACCAGATATCCATATAACAATAACAGCACGGAAACAGGCCATCTCGGCCCTTCTAGTCGGTGCCGAACACTTATTCTCCCCGAGTCCCATCTACCGTCACTCAGACCATAACCCTCCATTCCTTTCCGTTCCATGTACCTATCCAATTATTTTTTTTAATGATAAAATCGAACCTGCCTACACCACTTCCACTGGAAGCTCATTCCACACAGCTACCACTCTCAGTGTAAAGTGGTTCCCCCTCATGTTACCATTCTGTTTCTTAATTCTCAAGCCATGTTCTCTTGTTTGAATCTTCCCTACTCTCAATGGGAAAAGCTTATCCACGTCAACTCTGTCTATCCCTCTCATCATTTTAACGACCTCTATCAAGTCCCCCCTTAATCTTCTGCGATCCAAAGAATAAATACCTAACTTATTCAACCTTACTCTGTAACTTAGTTGCTGAAACCCAGGCAACCTTCTGGTAAATCTCCTCTGTACTCTCTCTATTTTGTTGACATCCTTCCTATAATTATGCGACCAAACTTGTACACCATACTCCAGAATTGGCCTCACCAATGCCTTGTACAAATTTAACATTACATCCCAACTTCTATACTCAATGCTCTGATTTATAAAGGCCAGCACACCAAAAGCTTTCTTTACCACCCTATCTACATGAGATTCCACCTTCAGGAAACTATGCACAGTTATTCCTAGATCTCTCTATTCAACTGCATTTCTCAATTCGCTACCATTTACCATGTACGACTTATTTTGATTTGTCCTGCCCAGATGTAGCACCTCACACTTATCAGCATTAAACTCCATCTGCCATCTTTCTGCCCACTCTTCCAAATGGCCTAAATCTCTCTGTAGACTTTGAAAATCTACTTCATTATCCACAACGCCACCTATCATAGTATCATCTGCATACTTACTAATCCAATTTACCACACCATCATCCAGGTCATTGATATACATGACAAACAACAGTGGACCCAACACAGATCCCTGAGGTACCCCACTAGTCACCGGCCTCCAACCTGACAAACAACCATCCACCATTGCTCTCTGGCATCTCCCATTCAGCCACTGTTGAATCAATCTTGCTACTCCACCATTAATACCCAACAATTGAACCTTCTTAACCAACCTTCCATGTGGAACCATGTCAAAGTCCTTACTGAAGTCTATATAGACAACATCCACTGCTTTACCCTCATCAATTGCCCGTGTAATCTCTTCAAAAAATTCAAGAATATAAGTCAAACATGACCATCCAGGCACAAATCCACGTTGACTGGTCCTAATCAGACCCTGTTTATCCAGATGCTTATATATATTATATCTAAGTATCCTTTCAATTAATTTGCCCACCACTGACGTCAAACTAACAGGTCCATAATTGCCAGGTTTACTCTTAGAACCCTTTTTAAACAATGGAACAACATGCGCAGTACGCCAATCCTCCGGCACTGTTCCCGTTTCTAATGACATTTGAAATATTTCTGTCATAGCCACTGCTATTTCTACACTAACTTCACTCAGTGTCCTAGGGAATATCCTGTCAGGACCTTGTTCAGTGGAGCCCATGGATGTTTCACTGAAAGCAGTGAAGAATGCAATCTCCACACTGCTTGTCCCCGCGTTTAATGAATTGACTTTTAAATTACTTGAAATAAAAGTTGATTTCTCTTTGTAACAAATGTCAACCGTGCTTCTGATGAAAGATAAATCAATGCACTTCTTTCTCTAACCTTCCGTAATTCAGTTGACTTTTAATTAAAGTGGAAGATGCAAACATTGTCAGCTCCATCTGGACTTCAGCCAGAGTGACTGGGGAGTCCAGAACAAGGGGCCACAGTTTAAGAATAAGGGGTCGGCCATTTAGGACTGAGATGAGGAAACACCTTTTCACCCAGAGAGTTGTGAATCTGTGCAATTCACTGCCACAGAAGGCAGTGGTGGCCAATTCACCCGATGTTTTCAAGAGAGACTTACATTTAGCTCTTAGGGCTAACGGAACCAAGGGATATGGGGAGAAAGCAGGAACTGGGATGCTGATTTTAGATGATCAGTCATGATCATATAGAATGGCGGTGCTGGCTCGAAGGGCCGAAAGGCCTACTCCTGCACTAATTTTCTATGTTTCTGTGAATGATAGAATAGTAAGATTAAACGAGAACTTACCAGTTTGAAGTTTGATCTTTATTTTATGAGGAGGAACGTTGGGGGAATACGTGAAGAACCCCGCTAGGACGCACATGCGCGTCATTCTTCAAAGCAGCGGTGTGGAATCACAGATAACTATAATGACTAAACATAGTAAGATTAGAGAAGCGATACCAGTTCAGGATATGATCAAGGGTGGGAGCGGAGGACACGTATTCCCTCAACGTTCCTCCTCATAAAATAAAGATCAAACTTCAAACTGGTAAGTTCTCGTTTAATCTTACTATTTTACTTCGGATTCACGTGAGTGACTACGTGAAGATTTTAAAGCTCTGTGGTTTTATGCCGTGGAACGAGTCCATGCCTCACTTCTGCCTTGATTGTGGGGAGAATAGTGTTAACATCATTAGATATCAATACGATCTTGAAACAACGAAAATGTTTTATTAAATCCAAATCATAGCCCCTATTTGTGGGTAAATCATATTACAGAACTTTAAAGTGTTTCTGCAAATGTTCCATGTTCTATGACCGGTTTATGATAAAATCGTTGGAACGTTCTTTCCGTTGACCATCCTGCAGTCTTGAGGATTTGGTCCATAGGAACATCCAACTGTTTTGCTGCTGATGTAGCTGCAGCCCTGGTGGTGTGAGATTTGAAAACGTTAGTATCTACTCCTGCCTTCATTAGGACCTGTTTTAGCCATCGTGATATGGTCTGGGCTGTTACTTTTTTATGTGGCTGTTTGTGGCTAATTATCAGTGCCATTTCTTTCCCTCTGATGATTCTTGTCTGTTCAATGTATAATAGTAAATTAGTTACTACACAGAGGCGGTCATCCGTCGGGTAGGCCCTGAATTCTATGTTTTTGCCCTGCTGTTCCTGGTCTGTTCTGTTTTATTAAGTCATGGATAAGAAAAATCTAATTTCCAGATGAAATGGTCAAATTGTCCAGCCTTAGTTTTTGTAGCGACTGGACCCTTTGTGCCGTGACCAAAGCCATCAGCATGACCATTTTCATTGTTAGTTTCTGTAGCGACAGAGCTGTTGGTGGAGACCAGTTTCTCAACATGGTCAATACAATGCTCACGTCCCAAATTTGGGTGTACCTGGTTCTTGGGGGATTCGTGTTGAAAATGCCCCTCATTAGTTTGGTTACCAGGGGGTGAGTCCCTACAGAATGCCGCTCTGTTCCTTGCCACAGGTAGTTTGACAGAGCACTTCTGGCACAGTTGATGGCACTGTAGCTGAGCCCCTCATCGTAGTGTAAACTGGCCAGAAATTCCAGAACAGACTGAATATTGTTGGATCTGTGGTTGAGGTTATTGTCGTGACAGTACTTCCTCCATTTCTTGATGTGCACCAAGTATTGTTTTTTGGTGGACTGTCTGTGGGCCGATGCAATCATGTCCATTGTTCGGTCCGTCAGTCCCAGGTGTTGTAGAGGCGCTTTCAGACTCTACAAATTAATAATTCGGTATGTTTATGACAGGGGTGACTCTCCTGTGTTACTGGATGGACCAGCACATTTGGTCTATGTAGAATGGTGATGCACGGTTCTGATGCCATGTCTAGTATCACCGGGAACCATGGTTGAGTAGGCCAATCGGGTACTATAAGAATCCCAGATGCAGAGTCTAGTTGTATTTTCCTTAGTACCCGACTGATGAGGCAGAAAGGAGGGAATGCATCTATAAACAATTTCCCCCAATGCAGCGAAAATGCATCTGTAGCTGCTGCCGCAGGGTCTGGTTCCCCTGAAACATAACTTGGTAACTGGTTATTTAGCCTGGATGCGAAAAGATCGATATCTGGTGTTCCATACCGTGCTGTAATTTCAGCAAATACACTTTTATCCAACATCCATTCAGTGTTTTCATTGAATTTGCGTGGCCTGGTGTCTGCCACTAAATTTAGTTTACCTGGTAAGTAGGTAGCTGATATCCAAATATTCCTCTGGATGCACCATTGCCAAATTGTGTTGGCCAGATTGTCACATGATGTCGATTTATTTCCACCCATATGGTTGATATGTGCTACCAGGGGACGACAGATGGCGCAATGGGCTAAGTGGTCGGCTGGCAACCGGAAGGTAGCCGGTTCGAATCCCGCTTGGAGTGCATACTGTCGTTGTGTCCTTGGGCAAGACACTTCACCCACCTTTGCCTGTGTGTGAATGTGTGTGAGTGATTGGTGGTGGTCGGAGGGGCCGTAGGCGCAGAATGGCAGCCACGCTTCCGTCAGTCTGCCCCAGGGCAGCTGTGGCTACAGAAGTAGCTTAACACCACCGAGTGTGACTGAGGAGTGAATGAATAATGCGATGTAAAGCGCCTTGAGTATTAGAAAAGCGCTATATAAATCCCATCCATTATTATTATTATTATTACCACGGTAGTGTTGTCAATTTGTAGTCTAACATGCTGGTGATTTAACCCCGAACAATATGACTTAAGGCCATGTAATGTACTTAACATTTCCAGGTAGTTTATACCCCGTGCTTTTAATAATGATGCCTCCTGTGCATTCCATCTCCCTCCACAGCTCGAAATGGAATTGGTGGCTCCCCAACCAAGTGCACTGGCATCAGTTTGTAGTACCATAGACGGGTTACTGATAATTAGTGGGTTGGAACAATACTTGATGTTGTGTTCCCACCATTTTAGTTCTATAATGGCTTCTTTAGGTAGCTCCATTGGCCTGTCAAAATGGCCCCCATTAATTTTGAGTGCTCTTATTTTTGCTCTCTGTAAATTTCGATAATGTAAAGGTCCGAATTGTGTGGCTGAAAATGCGGCCACTATTTTCCCAATTATCCTGGCTACCAGTCTAATGGAGGGTTTGGTGATGTCAATGATTTCGCGGCAAGCCTCTTGTAAGGCTGTAGCCTTTTCTATCGGCAAAGTCACTGACATGTGAACCGAGTTAATGGTGAACCCCAGGTAATCCATTTTTGTTGAAGGCGTTAATTTAGACTTAACTGGATGGATGATGAACCCCAGTTCTTCGAACCGTTGTTTCGTGGCTGTTACTGCTAGTTTAGCCTATCTCAAAGTTTTGCCAACAATAAATATGTCATCCAGATATGCCATTACCATATGTTTTTGTTTTCGCAGTAACGCGAAAGCTGGTTTCAAAATGTTTGTGAATAACCTGGGGGCTGAAGTTAGGCCATTTGGTAGTGCCCTGTATTGCCAGCGCTGTCCCATCCAGTTGAATTTCAAATAACATCTGTGGTCACCTCTGATGGGTACTGTATAGTAAGCATCTTTTAAATCGATGCTTGCCATATAGTAGCCTGCGGAAACTAATAGCAGTAACAAAGGTTTCCATTTTGAAATGAATATATTGTACAAAGGTATTTAAAGTTGCCAAATCGATGATGATGCGGCAACCACCATCTTCTTGTTTTTTATAAAGATATTGGACACGAATTCCTGTGATTCGTGTTGGGTGTGTTCAATTACTCCTTTTTTATGTAGTCGTTGTAGTTCAGCATGTGCTTTAGATTTTTCTATGCCTGTGAGCACGAGCAGTAACGCGAAAGCTGGTTTCAAAATGTTTGTGAATAACCTGGGGGCTGAAGTTAGGCCATTTGGTAGTGCCCTGTATTGCCAGCGCTGTCCCATCCAGTTGAATTTCAAATAACATCTGTGGTCACCTCTGATGGGTACTGTATAGTAAGCATCTTTTAAATCGATGCTTGCCATATAGTAGCCTGCGGAAACTAATAGCAGTAACAAAGGTTTCCATTTTGAAATGAATATATTGTACAAAGGTATTTAAAGTTGCCAAATCGATGATGATGCGGCAACCACCATCTTCTTGTTTTTTATAAAGATATTGGACACGAATTCCTGTGATTCGTGTTGGGTGTGTTCAATTACTCCTTTTTTATGTAGTCGTTGTAGTTCAGCATGTGCTTTAGATTTTTCTATGCCTGTGAGCACGAACGTTCGGTTCGGTGCATGCTGTACCGGTGGGTTATGTATTAGTATAAATTCTATGGTATAACCCTGGATACTGCTTAGAATGTAAGTGTCTAGAGTTATCTCCGGTTTGCTTCCAGTTCCTCGTGCTGGCGAGAGCAGGAACAGGGAGATACGGGACTTGAACGTGTGGCTGAGGAACTGGTGCACGGGGCAGGGATTTAGATTCTTAGATCACTGGGATCTGTTTTGGGGTAAGGGGGAACTGTACAAAAGGGACGGATTGCATCTTAACAGGTGTGGGACCAGCATTCTGGCAGGCAGGTTTGCCACTGCTACACGGGTGGTTTTAAACTGAATAAGGGGGGTGGGGTGTCGAATGGGCTAGTGGAAGATGGAGTTAAAGGGAAAGGGTTTCTTAAATGTGTGAGCGTAGAGACAGAGGGGTGTAAAATGAGGGTAGAAGCAATAGGTAGCAAGGTGAAAAGTAAAAGTGGCAGGCCGGAAAATCCGGGGCAAAAATCAAAAAGGGCCACTTTTCAACAAAATTGTATAAGGGGTAAGAGTGTTGTAAAAACAAGCCTGAAGGCTTTGTGTCTCAATGCAAGGAGCATTCGTAATAAGGTGGATGAGTTGAATGTGCAGATAGCTATTAATGACTATGATATAGTTGGGATCACGGAGACATGGCTCCAGGGTGACCAAGGCTGGGAGCTGAACATCCAGGGATATTCAATATTCAGGAGGGATAGAGAGAAAGGAAAAGGAGGTGGGGTAGCGTTGCTGATTAGAGAGGAGATTAACGCAATGGAAAGGTAGGACATTAGTTTGCAGGATGTGGAATCGGTATGGGTAGAGCTGCGAAACACTAAGGGGCAGAAAACGCTGGTGGGTGTTGTGTACAGGCCACCAAACAGTAGTAGTGAAGTTGGAGATGGTATCAAACAGGAAATTAGAAATGCGTGCGACAAAGGCAAAACCGTTATAATGGGTGACTTCAATCTACATATAGATTGGGTGAATCAAATTGGCAGGGGTGCTGAGGAAGAGGATTTCTTGGAATGTATGCGGGATAGTTATCTAAATCAACATGTAGAGGAACCAACGAGAGAGCAGGCTATTTTAGACTGGGTATTGAGTAATGAGGAAGGGTTAGTTAGCAGTCTTGTTGTACGTGCCCCCTTGGGCAAGAGTGACCATAATATGGTTGAGTTCTTCATTAGGATGGAGAGTGACATTGTTAATTCAGAAACAATGGTTCTGAACTTAAAGAAAGGTAACTTTGAGGGTATGAGACGTGAATTGGCCAAGATTGACTGGCAATTAATTCTAAAAGGGTTGACGGTGGATATGCAATGGAAGACATTTAAAGACTGCATGGATGAACTACAAAAATTGTTCATCCCAGTTTGGCAAAAGAATAAATCAGGGAAGGTAGTGCATCCGTGGATAACAAGGGAAATCAGGGATAGTATCAAAGCGAAGGATGATGCGTACAAATTAGCCAGAAAAAGCAGCATACCGGAGGACTGGGAGCAATTCAGAGACCAGCAGAGGAGGACAAAGGGCTTAATTAGGAAAGGAAAAATAGATTATGAAAGAAAACTGGCAGGGAACATAAAAACTGACTGCAAAAGTGTTTATAGATATGTGAAAAGAAAGAGATTAGTTAAAACAAATGTAGGTCCCTTGCAGTCAGAAACAGGTGAGTTGATCATGGGGAACAAGGATATGGCGGACCAATTGAATAACTACTTTGGTTCCGTCTTCACTAAGGAAGACATAAATAATCTGCCGGAAATAGCAGGGGACCGCGGGTCAAAGGAGTTGGAGGAATTGAGTGAAATCCAGGTTAGCCGGGAAGTGGTGTTGGGTAAATTGAATGGATTAAAGGCCGATAAATCCCCAGGGCCAGATAGGCTGCATCCCAGAGTACTTAAGGAAGTAGCTCCAGAAATAGTGGATGCATTAGTAATAATCTTTCAAAACTCTTTAGATTCTGGAGTAGTTCCTGAGGATTGGCGGGTAGCAAACGTAACCCCACTTTTTAAGAAGGGAGGGAGAGAGAAAACGGGGAATTACAGACCCGCTAGTCTAACATCGGTAGTGGGGAAACTGCTAGAGTCAGTTATTAAAGATGGGATAGCAGCACATTTGGAAAGTGGTGAAATCATTGGACAAAGTCAGCATGGATTTACAAAAGGTAAATCATGTCTGACGAATCTTATAGAATTTTTCGAGGATGTAACTAGTAGCGTGGATAGGGGAGAACCAGTGGATGTGGTGTATCTGGACTTCCAGAAGGCTTTCGACAAGGTCCCACATAAGAGATTAGTTTACAAACTTAAAGCACACGGCATTGGGGGTTCAGTATTGATGTGGATAGAGAACTGGCTGGCAAACAGGAAGCAAAGAGTAGGAGTAAACGGGTCCTTTTCACAATGGCAGGCAGTGACTAGTGGGGTACCGCAAGGCTCAGTGCTGGGACCCCAGCTATTTACAATATATATTAATGATCTGGATGAGGGAATTGAAGGCAATATCTCCAAGTTTGCGGATGACACTAAGCTGGGGGGCAGTGTTAGCTGTGAGGAGGATGCTAGGAGACTGCAAGGTGACTTGGATAGGCTGGGTGAGTGGGCAAATGTTTGGCAGATGCAGTATAATGTGGATAAATGTGAGGTTATCCATTTTGGTGGCAAAAACAGGAAAGCAGACTATTATCTAAATGGTGGCCGACTAGGAAAAGGGGAGATGCAGCGAGACCTGGGTGTCATGGTACACCAGTCATTGAAAGTGGGCATGCAGGTGCAGCAGGCAGTGAAGAAAGCGAATGGTATGTTAGCTTTCATAGCAAAAGGATTTGAGTATAGGAGCAGGGAGGTTCTACTGAAGTTGTACAGGGTCTTGGTGAGACCACACCTGGAGTATTGCGTACAGTTTTGGTCTCCAAATCTGAGGAAGGACATTATTGCCATAGAGGGAGTGCAGAGAAGGTTCACCAGACTGATTCCTGGGATGTCAGGACTGTCTTATGAAGAAAGACTGGATAGACTTGGTTTATACTCTCTCGAATTTAGGAGATTGAGAGGGGATCTTATAGAAACTTACAAAATTCTTAAGGGGTTGGACAGGCTAGATGCAGGAAGATTGCTCCAGATGTTGGGGAAGTCCAGGACAAGGGGTCACAGCTTAAGGATAAGGGGGAAATCCTTTAAAACCGAGATGAGGAGAACTTTTTTCACACAGAGAGTGGTGAATCTCTGGAACTCCCTGCCACAGAGGGTAGTCGAGGCCAGTTCATTGGCTATATTTAAGAGGGAGTTAGATGTGGCCCTTGTGGCTAAGGGGATCAGAGGGTATGGAGAGAAGGCAGGTACGGGATACTGAGTTGGATGATCAGCCATGATCATATTGAATGGCGGTGCAGGCTCGAAGGGCCGAATGGCCTACTCCTGCACCTAATTTCTATGTTTCTATGTTTCTATGTTTCTATCTTATTCCATGCATCCAAATAATATCGTAACCTCCCACCAACTTTCGTGCTCCTTTTAATTTTTAAGGAACCAGACCCACCTACCTCCATGGTTACCAGTGGTAGGTGTGTTATTTCCTCGTCATCTTCCGTGGACGTTGAGGCGCCGTTGTTTGGGTCTGTTGTTGGGTTGGAGGATGGCGCATTTTCCAGGGCGGTCGTTCTGGGCCATGCCCTAAAAAAGACCGCTGTTGGGTGCTCCTGGTTTTTGTGCTCCCTGTGATTTGTGTTGGCCGTCTGGGAGATCCGTAGAGCTGATATTTTTTGCCGAAGTATGTTTTGGTGGCTGCCTTTATTAGCCCCAGCGTTTTCGCCTCTTCATCCAGTTCCTTAACATGTTTGGGTAAATCCCCTCCAAACAATAGTATTGGCGGGTTGGAGGTTCCTGGTTTACAAAGGCCGGCATATTTGGGGTCCAATGCTGGTTGCATTGCACTTTTTCTAATGTTATTCAACTCATACTGTGAGTTGCACAGTAGAGCCAGTGCATCCTGGTGGTCTTGGGTCATATCTGGCTCCTTCAAAGTACGGGCAAAAGCTGTTATTCCTGCCGTTAATGCTTTTAGGACCTTTTGAATTTTTAAATCACTGGTTCGAATTCCTGTCCCCACATGCTTCCAGATGCACTGGTTTACACTCGGAACATGTAAAGACTTGCAGTTACCTGGAAGGATATGCCGTGCCATGGTGTCTGATAGAGCCTGTGTCTGTAATTGATTAAAGGACATGTAATCAATACTAGCCGCTATCTTAGGCTCCAGGTCTTCCCCTGTTTGGTCTGGTTGGAAGAACTGGGTTACATGTCCAGCATGTTTTCTTCCACCCCGGGCTTACTGGGGGTATGTTGTTCCCTGCCCTGTTCAGGGTCAGCCCAGAACTGATCCTCCGTGTTCTCCTCTGATGAGGAAGAGACACTATGCAGCCCCACAAGGGGTACCGCTGTGGGGCTTATTGATTGCCCACTGTGGCTAGCCACCATCTCCCGGAGTCTGCCACTTTGGAGGATCTCCTCCAGCAACCGCTCCAACCGACCCGGTGCTCACGGGCACTGGCCGCTCGCGGCTGTTCCTCGTCCTGCAGCCGGTCCAACCGGCTTCAATGCTCTCGGGCACTGGCCGCTCCCGGCTGCTCGTTATCCTGCAACCGCTCCAACCGGCCCCGGTGCTCATGGGCACTGGCCGCTCGCGGCTGTTCCTCGTCCTGCAGCCGGTCCAACCGGCTTCAATGCTCTCGGGCACTGGCCGCTCCCGGCTGCTCGTCATCCTGCAGCCGCTCCAACCGGCCCCGGTGCTCACGGGCACTGGCCGCTCGCGGCTGCTCAAAGTCAGACTCGTCTGAGCTTGGCATTCGATTCGTCTTTTGCTTCGCTTTCCCGCCCGGCCGAGGAGTGTATTTTGCCGGTGCGGGAGCGAAGTCGGGCACAGCGGATCCCACTTCGGGAGATTGGCGTGCCGTCGGCTGCTGCTGTTGCTGCTGGCTGCCCGCAACTCCGCGGTTCTCCCCCTCCAGCTTTTTCGCAGCCTTCCTTCTAGTCACTCTGTCCATTTTTCCACCTGCAAGGTAAGTTGGAAAAACGCAGAGTCCCTTACCTGCTGTTGTCGGCTTTATGATTCTGCCGCTTAAGGGGACGTCCTCACCCTGCTGTGACTCGTTGCAATGCGTGTAGCGATATGACGCGCATGCGTCCTAGCGCGTTACTTCACGTGGTCACTCACGTGACTCCGAAGTAAAATTGCAGTCTCCATTCTTGAAGGTATCTCGTGCAGGTTTTTAAATCCCCGTCAAGTCATAATGTACCAATAAAGATGCTCTGTTTTATTTCCATAAATTATCTGCTCTAGTTTAGTTTAGTTTAGTTTAGTGATATAGCACGGGAACAGGCCCTTCGGTCCACGGAGTCCGCACCGATCAGCAATCCCCGCACACAAACGCTATCCTACGCACACTAGTGACAATTTACCTTTGTACCAAGCCACTTAACCTACAACCTGTACCTCTTTGGAGAGAGGGAGGAAACGGAATATCTCGGAGAAAACCAATGCAGGTCACGGGAAGAACGTATAAACTCCGTACAGACAGCAACGGTCATCAGGAAAGTACCCGGGTCTCTGGCGCTGTGAGGCAGCCACTGTACCGCTGCGCCACCGTGCCGCGAAGGTTTCTCGTGCGAGATTTGAAAGCCCCGTCAAGTCATAATGAACAAACAAAGATGTTCTATTTTCTTTCCATAGATTATCTGTTTAGTTTTGTTGAGAGATACTGTGTGGAAACAGGCCCTTCGGCCCACCGAGTCCGCACCGACCCCTGCACACGAACACTATCCTGCACACATTTCTTCAGACTGACAGTCAGGGGAGCGGGAAACTAGAGGTATGAAAAGATGCAGAACAAACCCCAGAACAGAGTGATCTGTTCTGCACCTTTTCTCACCTCTAGTTTTCCTAATAATATGGAAACCTTTGAACCATTGAAACGAAGATTGACACAAAATGCTGGAGTAACTCGGTGGGACAGGCAACATCTCTGGATACAAGGAATGGGTGACGTTTTGGGTTGAGGCATTTCTTCAGACCCTTCAACCATTTAACCAGTTCATTGGAGGTGTGTGAAACGCGCCGGGGGGGGGGGGTGGCATGAGGCGTCACACAAACTAACTTCCCCCACACACAACTACCGCCCTTGATGTATTAATATTATTAATTTGCTCCTTTTACCCCATAACCGCCCTATCCACTGACGCATAGCCCCTACTCGCGGGCCCGTCTAGAGAGGGGGGGGGGGTAGAGAGTGAGGGCAGAGAGAGAATGGGGAGAGTAAGGGTGGAGAGAGAGGGATGGGAGAGAGAAAGGAGGGGGAGAGAGAGAGCGAGAGAGAGAGGGAGGAGGAGAGAGAGAGAGAGGCGGGAGAGGGAGAGATGGGGAGAGAGAGAGATGGGGAGAGAGAGAGATGGGGAGAGAGAGGTGGGGGAGAGAGAGAGAGATGGTGGTAGAGAGAGAGATGTGCGAGAGAGAGGAAGGGGGAGAGACAGATGCAACCGTGTGCTTCACGCGTTCAGAATGTTCTGGAAATGAAGCGTGCGCGTCTCATGAACGAAAGCTGTCGGCAGCTCCATATTCAGGCGAGGAGCCTGCTGCATCACACACACACTAACCACCCACGCCGCCCACCCCCACAAACACAGCGGGTCCGATCTAAGCTGTAAACGAAGACAGCAATTCAACGAAGACAGGCAGGCTGGGGGGGGGGGGAGGGCGTTGCCGGGCCAGGAGCAAAGGCGGAGAGAGTGATCCCAGGAGACCGTGCAGCAGAATGGTAACAAGAGGAAAATATACTTTGAGGATTTGTAGCATGGAAGGCATTTTGTACATATTTGAATAATGAACCGAGAACTAGCGAGTTGAGGCTGTCTGTCGGATATGTGAGTGGAAGGATGGCATTTGCACAAATCTATTGACCAGGGTGACGTGACATTTTTGCAACTTTTTGGGGGCATGGACATTTAAAGAAACATTGCTATTCCAGAAGATCTGAGGAATAAGGTGCCATGCTGGAAACACTCAGCAGTTTGAGCAGCATTTGATTACAGTCCCAGTTTTGATAATGGATAATCCAACATTGCTCATTCCCCTGTTTTCAGTATTTACTATTTTAATCAATTAAGTAAATGCACTTTGGCTTTATTACACTGTAGAAAAAATGGTAGTGATTTGTGCTTGCCGGATCCTACACAACGGTAAGATAAACAAATATGTTTGATTTAGATGCTAGAGGTTGTTTAAAGGTAGAGAGAGATCACCTGTCCACAGCTGGGATAGTTTAGGAGCAGGAGTAGTACCATGTAATGCAGAATTGTATCTTTCAGCTATGATAATAGAGAATGTCTGCAAGATAGAAAAGCATCATCCCTGTTTGTTGAGGATGAATCAGTTGGAGAGCTGAGTGCTGACAGGAACATATGTGGTGGTCAACAGGTCAGTAGTTCAATATGTAACTGTGCAGTGAAATTATATTAGCACATGTAGGCATCGGAATTTTCAAAGTCCAAATTTGGTCCGCTTGCGAGCTCGATGTCCTGGTGCACTTCCTGTGAACTGACCTCCCTCTCCTCACACACCTTTGTGTCCCGTGGGGCGACTTCACCTTTATTGAAGGGCTGTAGGCATGAACACAGTTCACTCTCCAACTGGGCCACTCCTCGCGCCTGACGTCTCCAGCTCCCTCCCGGTAACGCCGTCCAATGAACCTTTGGGTGGGTTTGGGCAGCGTCCTGTAGAGATGAGACGGATGATTCTCCTGTGAAGTGGGACTGGTGGTGGTACTGCAGACATCACCTGACATCATGGAGACCCTGCAGAGTCCAGGCCTGGGATATAATCCTTCTATTGTGGAATGGGAACTCCAGGGCTGTGCCATGGGGACAGTGGGGACAACAGTTTCCAGTAGAGTTGAGATATTTCTCGTTGGCGCATGAAATTGTTTATTTCCCCTTCCAGCTAGTGAGTATCATAGCGGTGTGGAAGTTTTCGTCCTGGGTGGCAGGGTTGTGTTTGGAAGAGGGCCAGCAGAGTATGGCGGTGATTCCCCATACGAGGGTGTTTCCTCCCTTTCTCTGTGAGTTGACGCTTCCAGTCAGATGAGGCGTGGATGTTGTGCATTGACGTTCTTTGGGCCGTAATAATGATACGGTGATCAGGGGATTTGAAAGCTTCGAGGATCTGGCACAGATGATGAATTGGGTCTTTGGGTAGATCAGCTAAAAGGCATTTGGAATGCAGGGCAGACACGAGATGCCAGGTGGTCTACTCCTGCGCTTGTTATTTGGTTCTTGAGTTACATAGGTTTACCATAGCTTTTTGTTTTCAATGGGGTGTGTTTCCCATCTCCTCTATATTGCTGTAGTTTGATGCTTCTGTTCCAGGATATATGAACGCACGGGTATTTTATTGGTGTGACGCAGGAGGAGCTGGGCCCGGAATCACCCCATAGAGCCCGAAACCTCCAAGTGGCGCAACTAGTCCCTCGGAACAGTTCTCCGGAGAAGGTTCGAGTCAAATGGCCTCAGGCCTGCAAGACGGCAGTCTGGCATCAGTTCGACGCGGACGTCGACAAGGTGCTTGAAGCAACTGCGAAGGGAGACGTGGACCAAAGGCTGCGGACGATGACGACAATCATCATCAGCCTAGCTGTGGAAAGGTTTGGAGCAGTGGAGAAGAAGCCGGCCAGAACACCTTTCACCATGAACCAACGAGCAACAAAGATCCACACGATCCGGCAGGAGCTGAAGTTCCTCAAGAAGCCGTTTAAAGAGGCCAGCGAAGCGCAACGTCCCCCCTTGGCTGAGCTGCGAACCATCCTGAGGAAGAAGCTGATAACCCTCCGTAGAGCTGAGTGGCACCGAAGTCGCCGGAAGGAAAGAACCAGGAAGCGAGCATCCTTCATAGCCAACCCCTTCGGCTTCACCAAACAACTACTCGGGCAGAAGAGCAGTGGGAGTTTGGCTTGCTCTAAGAAGGAGATCGACCGGCACATCCAGATAACCTACAGTGACCCCGTCAGGCAGCAGGAGCTGGGCCAGTGCAACATCCTGATTAAACCACCACCACCCATCAAGGAGTTTGATAGTAGAGAGCTACACCTGAAGGAGGTCCAGGACGTTGTCAAGAGAGCAAAAGCTGGCTCAGCCCCTGGCCCGAGCGGAGTCCCCTATAGGGTCTACAAGAACTGCCCCTTGTTACTGAAACGGCTGTGGAAGCTCCTGAAAGTCATCTGGAGGAGAGGAAAAGTGGCGCAGCAGTGGCGATTCGCTGAAGGAGTCTGGATCCCAAAGGAGGAAGATTCCAAGAAGATCGATCAGTTCAGAATCATCTCCTTGCTAAGCGTTGAAGGCAAGATTTTCATCAGCATAGTGGCGAGGCGGCTGACCAACTTCCTCTCAAGCAATGGCTACATCGACAGCTCAGTGCAAACGGGAGGCTTGTCTGGAGTTCCGGGGTGTCTAGAGCACACGGGAGTGGTGACCCAGCTCATCAGAGAAGCCGGGGAGAACAAGGGAGACTTGACAGTTCTCTGACTTGACCTGGCCAACGGCTGCGGCTCCATCCCACACAAGCTGATCCAGACATTCATGGACAGGCATTACGTGCCGGGCCAAGTGGCAGATCTCATCCTGGACTATTACAACCAGTTCAGCATGAGAGTCTCATCAGGGTCAATAACATCAGAGTGGCACAGACTGGAGGTTGGGATCATCACAGGCTGTACCATCTCTGTGATCCTTTTTGCCTTGGCGATGAACATGATCGTCAAGACTGCTGAGTCAGAGTGGCGGGGCCCTCGGACCAAGTCAGGAATGCGCCAATCACCGATCAGAGTCTTCATGGACGACGTGACTGTCACCACTGAGTCTGTGCCAGGAGACAGGTGGATCATGCTGGGGTTGGATAAGCTGATTGGATGGGCAAGGGTGAGGTTTAAGCCAGGAAAATCAAGGTCACTGGTGTTGAAGAAGGGCAAAGTCATGGACAGGTTCCGCTTCAACATCGAAGGAACACCAATCCCAATTGTCTCCGAAAGGCCAATGAAGGGTCTTGGCAAGGTGTTTAACAGCAGCCTGAAGGATACAGCATCTGTCCAGGCAACCTGTCAGGAGCTCGAGTGTTGGTTGAGAGCAGTGGACCGGTCGGGGCTTCCCGGCAAGTTCAAGGCATGGATTAACCAGCATGATATCCTACCAAGGATACTCTGGCCACTGCTTGTCTACGAAGTCCCAATATCCATCGTAGAGAGATTGGAGAGGAAAGTCAGCAGCTTTCTCAGAAGATGGCTGGGACTGCCCAGGAGCCTTAGCAGCATCGCCCTTTACGGAAATAACACCAAGCTCCAGCTGCCCCTGAAGTCCCTGGAGGAGGAGTTTAAGAGTCTTCCCATCTCTCCAGTTTGACAAGGCCGAGGGGAAGGAGTGGCGCAGGCTTGTCCATGAGGAAGTGAGGGCAATGTTGGAGGAGGAGAGATCTACCAGAGCAGTTGGCTTGAGGCAGCAGGGAGCCTGGACAAGGTGAGACCAGGCCATTGACCGAAATGTCACATGGACTGAGCTCTTGCAGGCTAAACCACAGCGCATCAAGTCCCTGGTCCAGGCAGTGTATGATGTCCTGCCCAGCCCATCGAACATCTTCATCTGGGGCAAAGCGGAATCTCCAGATTGCCCGAAATGCTCAGGCAAGGGGACGTTGGAGCACATCATGATCTGTTGCCCAAAGGCTCTTTGGCAGGGCCGGCACACATGGCGTCACGACCAACGATGTGTTCAGGAGCATCGTTCGATGTATTTGTATCAATACATGGAGATCTTGTAATTTGGGGCACATCCTTCATTCATGATTTAAAAATAGCCAGACAAATCTTCCTTTATATTTACAACGTTTGTCATTTTTGAAGTATGTTAGAGTGGGGTATTCTGAAACCTTAGGGAGATGCTGTATGTAATAGGGTTTGTAAGCAGCTGAATATGGAGGTAACAGATTGCAATAGAGGGGTTGCACGTAAGGTCACTGGGTCATAGCGCATGGCGCACGGAGCCGCTCAATCCAACTGGAGGACATCGCAGCTTCCGGTATATGTTATTAATGCAAGAAACGCGTACTTTCTTACCTGTTAAAAACCGCCAAAATGTAAAAAATTGTGGAAGCCGGGGTAAGCGTGAGAGACACGTACCCAACTTCGGAATCCCAAACGTGAAGCGAAATGAAGGTAAAGAAAAGCGAGAGCTGAAGGGACAACAACAGCTAAATTGCTTGGCGTACATTAGCCGTGCAGATATCGGAATTGAAAATATTGGGAATTACAGCGTTTGCTCACTGCATTTCATCAACAGTAAGGCATTATTTATGGTGTTTCTTGATTCCTTTAGTATCCAAAAAGTCTCAGAAATTATAAATCTGGCTGTAAATTTTGCTTCAGAGGCGTTTTGTTTTCGTATGTAAAAAAACCAATTGAGAACCATGGGCGATTTAATTATTTTACAGCCAGATTTATCATTCTGAAACTTTTTAGATGCCAAAGGAATCAAGAAAAAACGCAAATAATGCCTTACTGTTGATGAAATGCAGTGAGCAAACGGCCAATGTTCGGCCAAGCACTTTGGCTGTTGTTGTCCCTTCAGTTATCGCTTCTATCTACCGACATTTCTCCTCACTTTTGGAATTCTGAAGCAGGATAAATGTCTCTCACGGTTACCCCGATTTCCATAATTATTTACAGCGCAAAAAATGATCATTTCGGCGGGTTTTAACGGGTAACAGCTTACCTGCAGTTCATCGCTTGTACTCCAGTTGGCGTAGCGTAGCAACAGTACGGGTCACGGGCCGTGACCCGACTGCCGTGCAACCTCCCTATAACAGGTAGTGGGGGTGGAACATAACTATTAAAATAGTTTTTTTGTTATAGCAGGAAATCTGCTGCAATTAGTTAATATTGTTAATTCATATATAGCTGTAGATGTTTTAAATCTGAAATAAAAACACTACATTTTGGATATTCTCAGCAGGTCAGATAGCATCTGTGGTGGACAGTCCCAGTGCTGACCTTGGGTCTTCCACTGTATCTCTTTGACCAGATTCTGCCGGGTGGACTGAGTCTCCTGCATTTTGTGATTATTTTAACACTGTGTGAAACATGGCAAGCAATCGCACAACATGCCAAACAATAATGTGATAGCAGTCAGATAATATGTTCATCTCTCTGGTTGTCAAAGCATACACTGCCAGAAGACTAAGTAAGTTCGGCATGCCCCCGATGACTTTACCTAACTTATCCTGATGCACTATAGACAGTGGCCTAGTGGAATGCATCACAACTTGAGTGTGGCAACTACTCTGCTACGAACCATAAGAAATGACAGTTGTTCATGATCCTGTCACCCAAACCAATCGCCCCACCTCTCCCAATCGATTCCACCTATGATGCACGCTGCTTTGGAAAAGCATCCAACGTAATTGAGGATCTCTCATACCCACGTTGTTCCGTGCACTCCCATCGAAAACCCAAAAGCTGGAAAGCATGTATGTCAAGATTCACTAAAATGGTGTTAAGATGATGTGATTAGGCTATTCATCCTCAATCAGTACCTCGTTCTTGCCTTCACCCCATATCCCCTGGCTCCGCTTTCTTTAAGAGCCCTATCTAGCTCTCTCTTGAAAGTATCCAGACAACCGGCCTCCACCTCCCGCTGAGGTAGAGAATTCTGTTTCCTCATCTCTGTTCTAAATGGCTTACCCCTTATTCTTGAACCGTGGCCCCTGCTTCAGGGTTCCCCCAACATCTGGAACTTGTTTCCTGCCTCTAGCGTGTCCAAACCCTTAATAATCTTATGTTTCAATAAGATCTGCTCTCATCCTTCTAAATTCCAGAGTGTACAAGCCCAGCCGCTCCATTCTCTCAGCATATGACAGTCCCGCCACCCCGGGAATTAACCCAGTGAACCTCCGCTGGGCTCCCTCAATAGCAAGAATGTCCTTCCTCAAGTTTGGAGACCGTCCATCCGACACTTTTTCCGTCGGAAACCAGCACCACTGCGTTTTCAATGATGATGGATGAATATTGTCTTCAGATGCACCATTAATTTCTTGTTTGCACTACTTGTGTGCAGTGTGGTTGTTATGAGTGCTAAACAATAATAATCATTTTCACTGGTTCTCGGTTCATGTGTCAATAATGCACCAATGCCAAGTTAGGTGCAAACGATTATTTAAGTTTCTGATTAAGATAGAGGGGCGTCACTTTTTCACAGCTGTCGGAGCGGGGAGAGGGTCCCCACCGTTCAAGAGCGGGTTGAGGGTCCGCGCTGTGCGCGGTGGGAGAGCGGAGTGAAGGACCCCAATGTCCAAGGCGTGGGAGTAGTGTAGAGACCCCGTTGTCCGGGCGGGGTTAGTGACCCTGCTGTCCGGGTCGGGTTGAGGGACCACATCATCCGGGACAGGGGCGGGGGGGGAGGAAAGAGACCGCGCAGGGCCGGGCGGGGTGGTGGACCACGCCACCTCGGGCGGAGACGGGGCAGAGGACTGGGGAGTGGGACCTCGCTGGCTGAGGCGGGAGACCGGGGACAGTGCCCTCCTACGGCAGCAGATTCCAATCGATGGGTAGGTTTCCGCCGGTCCAAAGTGGACGGGTCTGATCTTGGGGAGTGACTCCGGTTCAATTTAACCCACAGCCTCCCCCCCTCTCCCCACCCCCCCCCCCCCCCCTTACAACCTTACAAAAAGGCATATCAAACTCAAGAGGTCAAGTGTCGTATTCCTGCTCCTAATATGTTCATTTATTGTTCCAAATATACCTAATTTCCCGAGCTACCCAGACTACGTGTTTCCCCTATCTTATTTCCTGGAACAATACTTTGCCATTAGCGCTGACTCCAACGTATATTTGTTCCATTATTTTGGGGGTTTGAATTATTGATGACAAGCTTGTATTGGAGGGATTGAATCAGTCTGAAGAAGGGTCTTGACCCCGAAACGTCACCCATTATAAAGAAAACCCTTCCCTCCAGAGATGCTGCTTGTCCCGCTGAGTTACTCCAGCATTTTGTGTCTACCTGTGATTTAACCCAACATCTGCAGTTCGTTCCTACACGGTTGACAGCATGTGATGTCATCAGCTGAAAGTGTTGTCCAGCTCCTTTGAATTGTTGTCTAATACCGGCTTTTAATCTGTATATTACAGAGCAGCGGGATGAATGAACGGCAGTCAACATCATGGCTGATGGATCGGACCAGGGAGGAGATCCAGTGGCCTTGACAACGAAGACAGACGACGGTGTGTTGCAGAATTACGTCAGATATAAATGTCCCAACAATGTGACCGGATCAGATTGCCTGACCTGCAGCACGCGCGGGGAGAGGGAATAGGGGATCAACGGAAGGCCGAGAGACCTGAGCCGGAGGGAGTACAAGAATGATAGGGCATGACTGTCTGTATTAGGGTCATTTGATGGGTATAAAGACTGCCTAGGAGCAGCTACTAGAGGGGAACGACATGTGATGATTAGAGGTTTTTAAAAGTGAGAGAACTGTTCAGACCCAGCGTGTCAGTTAGTGGAAGAAGCAAAGAGGTTAAGTGGTGAACAACGGATGTTGAGGGAAAATAAGTGAATGTTTGTCAGGGATGGGAAGCTACTCCCAGTGAGTCATTTGAGGTGTAATGGGGAAATGAGAGAGAACCAAAGAATTAGGAAGTTCAAAAGAGGCCTGAACCCGAAAGGGTTGATTGTGGTTGGGGAGAGAACGCGGAAAGTGGTGGGAGACCGGCACGGGAAAGTTGGATATGGATGAGGTGGTAATGGGGGAGGGAGTATGGATTGGCAGATGGTTAGAGATGAAACCAGAACTAAAATGAGACCAAAGAGAAAACGAGGCAACGGTCTTGTAATGCGAGAAGATGTTTGAATGACGTGAATGATGTAAAGCCAGTGGAGAGATTTGGTTGGAATGGTTGGGGAAATTTATGAATGGGAAAAAGGTTGTGTATTGGGATAAGGAGAGAAGGAAAGGGACTAGGAAGTATTGAAAGAGTTTGGAGAATTATATCCAAACTAGTGCACTGCAGTACAAGAACAGACCCATCGGCCTATGCTGTCTGTGCAAACATGATGCCAGGTTAAACTAATCTGCTCACGTGAAGTTTGCAAGATAATGTAGAACTAGTGCGAATGGATGATCGATCGTCTCCGTGGAGTCGATAAATTGAATACCCTGTTTCTATTGTGTATCTTTCAAATCAATATTCCCCGATTCCCTGTATATCCACGGCCCTATCTTAAAGCTCTTCAATGCCATTCTCTCACCAGCATCCACCACCAGCCTTGACTGGGAGATGCCCTTCAGATTCTGCAAAGTTCTTCCACTCTCATCTTAAATCTGCCGTCTAGTTCTTGGTTCCATTCCCCTTTTAAATAAAAGACGCTGGGCACAGAGGGGGTGGATATATGGAATGAGTTGCCAATATCATGATTTAGTGACATTTGGGCAGGTACATGGGCAAGAAAGGTTTGGAGTGATAATGGCAAACATGGACAAATAGGGCTGGCTCAGATAGGGCAGGTTGGTCGACATGTCTGCGTCTGGACGAAGAATCTGTCTGTGCGGTATGACTTTGTCATTCTGCCACATAGCGAGAGAGAAATAACCTGACAACGTCTACATTGGAAAGAAAGATGAAAACAAACCATTAAATACAATTGCGTTATATCATTACGATTACAGGATGCAAGAGCCGTGTTTGAAGTAACAAGGCCAAATGGAAAATAATACGTGGCCATTTTGTACGTATATCAACAAGGTAGAGAGAGCACAATAATCTACAGCACAGGAAAGGTATTGCGGTCCACAATGTCCATGTGGACCGATGCCAAATGAAACTCATCTCCACTGCCTTCACACAATCCATATTTCTTCATTCCCTGCATATCAAAAAGCTTAAATGCCACTATGGTATATGCCCCAACCACCACACCTGGCAGCGCGTTCCAGGCACCCACCGTCCTCTGCGTATAAAATAACTTCACCTGCACTTCCCCTTTGAATTCCACCCTTCAGCTTAAAGCTGTGCACCCCACTGTGGCCACATACCCCCAGCCAGAAGAACAGCCCTTTGTCTTCTCAGTAAACCAGTTCTGAATGTATAGGCCCACGTTGCTGTGAATCTAGTGCATTCTTATTTTGATGTTATCAGTCTACTGAAATATCCTTCCATTGGTGAGTTGCGGCCTGTGTGGGGACACAGTCCTTATTTTTACAAACTTTTTCATTGCGGACGTTGGATGTTTTCTCTGAAACGGTATCGCTACATGCTGAGAAAAATATATTCAGCACTCTCTTCGCTCTACCTGCTGTACTTGTACTCGGCTTGGTTGCATTTATGTATAGTATTATCTGATTAGATTGGATAGTATGCAAACAAAATATTGTCACTGTTTCTCAGTACACGTGACAATAATAAGTTTCAGCAAAGTAGAGCAGCTGGTAAAACCGCTGCCTTACTGCGCTGGAGACTCTGGTTTAATTCGAACCACGGCCACTGTTTGTGTGGAGTGTGCATGTTTTTCCTATGACGGCGTGTGTTTCCTCCTATATCCCTAAGGCATGCTGGCATGAACGTCAATTGCACTCTGTAAATTTGCCTCTAATGCGCAGAACGCAAGATAAAATAAAACTAGTGTGAGCGGGTGATCGATTGACGATTGGCGTGGACTCGTTGGCCCGAAGGGCCTGTTTGCATACTGTGCCTCTGAACTCTGAATGCTAACCCTGAAGCTAAAGTGTGAGAAAAAGTCGAGTTTAATGTCGCAACAGTGTATTCTGTCAAAAGGTGTTGACGTTGTGTCCATCCAGAATCAAGAAGAGAATGCACCCGTGGGACTGAACAGTGGAGAGGGACAATTGTTGTGAGTTAGAGCATTGTTTAGATGCCGCAGGGAATAAGTTACAGCAACAGCCTGGGGACCATTGTCAGGGCAAGCCGAGGATCACAGCCGGGTCTCCCTCCGTGCAGGGTGCGGGTAGATCCGGCACGTGGCCTGACAGCAACCCGCTGATCGGAGCGCCTCATCTCCGTCATGTGGTCTGCCTTTTAGCAGAGTGGGGGGGGGGGGGGGGGTTGACAGCTATCTGTGGTGGAAAACAGACAATCCTTGATAATTCCTTTATTTTGATTCATCGCAGCTCCTCCAATGTCTTCGATGACGGAGCTCCTGGAAAGGTGTGATGATTCGCAGCTGCTGGAATTGACAAATCATTACCGCAAGAGGCTGGAAGAGGCAATTCAAGGGGCGGTGGAGAATGTCGGCTTCGTTCTAGCATACGAGAGATATTTCAGTGAGCAAGAGTAACGGTAGGGAGAGGAATGGATGAGTGGGTAACTTCACCCGATACTCCAATGTTTTCATGCACAAATAGTGTGGGCCGAATGGTCCATTATTGTGCTGTCCTGCATGTAATGAGTCGAGTCGTATGCATGTCAATGTTACAACACATGTTTATTAAAGTCCACTCACTCACAGCATCCATCTGCATGGTGTTACAGTAACTAGCAGCTACTCTGACTAATTACCAATAAACATAATATTACATAGTGTCCAAGCAAAGGTACTATACACATACTATAAACATAGTAAACACAACTTGTTCCCCCGCAACGATGATTACACTGCGAGAGGCATAACTGAAGTCGGGTCAGGCTTACTAAAATGGCGGAAGTTACACTCCGTTGCGTACAACACGTCATTCCATTGGAATTTGCAGGAGTGGTCTATCTTGCTCCACTCTAGTATATTTGCTAATTACTTAAGCAGACATCTGATAATATGAACCGCATAGTAGGCGGAGCATCTACTAACAAGCACTACAATTGGTTAGTAAGAAGTAACCAATCTACACTTCTCCCTATAAATACAGCGCAGCCACAAATAATATCCCGTACAGTATGGTGAGTTTGTCAAACACGCCATTATATTCAGGATGTGGTACAATACACTGACACAACCCAAAGCGTTTCAATAATTCACATCGCTAGCAAATTTTCAAAAACTCGCGACACAATAGTTATGTGCGCATTTTACATTTTTGGCATAAGTCAAGTCAAGTCAAGTCAAGTCAAGTTTAATTGTCACATACACATACTAGATGTGCAGTGAAATGAAAGTGGCAATGCTCGCGGACTTTTGTGCAAAAACAACCAAACAACCAAACAAATTATAAACACAATCATAACCCACATATTATTTTACATAATAAATAATGGAAGGAAAACGTTCAGTAGAGTTAGTCCCTGGTGAGATAGGCGTTTATAGTCCGAATGGCCTCTGGGATGAAACTCCTTCTCAACCTCTCCGTTCTCACTGCATGGCAACGGAGGCGTTTGCCTGACCTTAGTAGCTGGAACAGTCCGTTGCAGGGGTGGAAGGGGTCTCCCATGATTTTATTTGCTCTGGAGTTGCACCTCCTGTTGTATAGTTCCTGCAGGGGGGCGAGTGAAGTTCCCATAGTGCGTTCGGCCGAACGCACTACTCTCTGCAGAGCCTTCTTGTCCTTGGCAGAGCAATTCCCAAACCAGATGGTAATATTTCCGGACAAAATGCTTTCCACCGCCGCTGCTTAGAAGCACTGGAGGATCCTCGGAGACACTCTGAATTTCCTCAATTGCCTGAGGTGGTAAAGGCAATTAATAGGTGATCAACTTCTATTTGCAGTCTTACATCTTTGCTTTCCACCAGGTAGACAAAAATGCTGGAGAAACTCAACGGGTGAGGCAGCATCTATGGAGCAAAGGAAATAGGCGACGTTTCGGATCGAGACCCTGCTTCAAACTGATGTGAGGGTGTGTGGGGGGGCGGGAAGAAGAAAGGAAGAGGCGGAGACCGTGTGCTGAGGGAGAGCTGGGAAGTGGAGTAGAAAGCAGGGACGACCTGAAATTGGAGCAGTCGATGTTCATACCGCTGGGGTGCAAACTGCTGAAGCGAAATATGAGGGGCTGTTCCTCCAATTTACGGTGGGACTCACTCTGTCCATGGAGGAGGCCCAGGACAGAAAGGTCGGATTGGGAATGGGAGGGGGAGTTGAAGTGCTGAGCCACCGGGAGATCAGGTTGGTTGTTGGGAACCGAGCGAAGGTTTCGGGCGAAGCGATCGCCAAGCCTATGCTTGGACTCACCGATGTAGAGCAGTTGACATCTAGAGCAGCGGATGCAGCAGATTAGGTTGGAGGAGGTGCAGCTGAATCTCTGCCGCACCTAGAAAAACTGCTTGGGTCCGTGAATGGAGTCGAGGGGGGAGGTAAAGCGACAAGTGTAGCATTTCCTGGGGTTGCAAGGGAAAGTGCCAGGAGAGGGGGTGGTTTGGGTGGGAAGGGATGAATTGACCATGGAGTTACGGGGGGAGCGGTCTCTGCGGAAAGCCGAAAGCGGAGGAGATGGGAAGATGAGGCCATCGGTGGGATCCCGTTGGAGGTGGCGGAAATGGTGGAGGATTATCTGTTTTATGTGACGGCTGGTCGGGTAGAAGGTGAGGACAAGGGAAACTCTGTCCTTCTTAAGAGTGGGGAGTGAGAGCGGAGTTACGGGATACAGAAGAGACCATGGTGAGAGCCTCAACTATAGTCGAATAGGGGAACCCCCGTTCCCTGAAGAATGAGGACATCTCCGATGCCTTGGTCTAGAATCCACCAGAGTCATGTTTAATCGTCTCCACGAAATGGATACAGATGTCACCATCAACCCGCAGCAAGAGCGGGGGCCGCTGGTGATAAAGTCACATCTGTCATCCTGCAGACCCCCCACCTCCCTTCTGCAGTTCCCCCGTCCCCCACTGGAGGGCAGGCAGGCAGCACCGGATATCCGGCATCAGCAGCAACAGCGCCGCGTACCCGGGTCACGTGACAGCGGGCAGGGTCGCCTCTGACTTCACCGCCCGGCCGGCCCGGGAAGCGTTGGGGTTTAAAGGGGAGGGCGGCGGTTTAAATGGGAGGGCGGCTGTTTAAAGGGGAGGGCGGCTGTTTAAAGGGGAGGGCGGGGAAGCGGCCAACAATATTCCGGTCCCCAGGGCGGTGACGTTTACACCCCGAGATGTTCACAAGGTCACACTCAGTCCGAGTCTAGAATCCTGCAGCGACCTCAGTTCTTTCTCCCCGGTCGCACTGAACTCATTCCCAGTGAGTGTAAACAGAATCTCTCACAGTCTGGGACTTACTCCAGTCTCTGTATTTTACAGTCCGGATTCCTCAGAGCCGCAGACACCAGTTTCACTCCAGAATCTCCCAAGTCGTTGAATCCGAGTCTAAACACAAACAGACAGAGTAAGAAACAAACTGATACAAACCCCGGCGAGCCTGAGATAGATAACTACTCCAAAAGGGATATTTCTGGAAACACCTCAGCACATTATTGAACAAATCTCTGTGGATGTGGTGTTTGGTGACTTACACCATTTATTCTCATTTCCCGACTGACGACCTGGAAATCTTCCCCGTGCAGAGAGCGGCGGCAGGCAACGCGCGCGACCCGGGGGAAGGGTTCGATGAGCAATGACCCGGGGGAGGTTGGGGTGGGGGGGATAAAATAGTAGGGGTGCACAGTGACGGCCGCTCGGCCCCATAGAAGGGGTGCTGTACGTAATAACAAAATAGTGGAACAATTTTACAGTTCAGTGTTAGCGTCAAACGGACAGTTAACTCAAGCGCTGACACTTGTGCAGAGCCGGTCCCAGCCGCAGGAGACCTTCACACTGAATGTGGCAGCTCCATAGATCGAGGTGTTTGATTGTATCACAGGGCCTGATGGCATGAGACAGGACCGCACAGTCAATCGTAGTCAGTCCCAGTCCACTGAATGAAAGTTTTCCCACAGATCCCAGTGTTTGCTGAGCCAGTCCAGGATTCTGAGACTCAAAGAAGTAGTGCAGCGTTTTCAGGATCCTTCTTTTACCGGCGTCACTCCCTGCGTTTCCAGCCCGGCGTTTAACTTCCTCCTACACTCGGCAGATTGTTTGATTAAGGAATTTACCCATAAACTCCTCCAGGATCCAAGCTGCCCGTGAGGAGGAGAGACCAGCGACAAAACGGTGAAATACTTCAAATCGGCCGTCAGTCATGCCATGGGCTTCAGTGAGGAGTGTCGTGATATCCCCGCGATCTACAGTCATGAATTGTGCGAGTGCGGCTACAAAATCTTGGATGGTGAGGTGCGGGAAGGTGTACACCACGCTCCGGGCTGAATCCTCTCTCTCCAAAAGTTCCATCAAGGACCCGGACAGGAACTGGGAAGGCTGTAGATTGTATTTGATCAAATCTCCATCTGTGAACACAATGCTTTTCTCAGCCACTCCAATGAAGGCCGTCTGACCAACCCTCAGTAACACCTCACGGGGGTTCTCAATCTCACGGCCGTGGTTTTTCAGGATGTTGTAAATAAAGTAGCAATATAGTTGGGTGATGGTCTTGGGAATTCGCCGCGGGTCCCGGTGTGTTTGTGTGAAGAACGGGCCCAGTGTCAGGCCGAGGATCCAGGAGGGGTTGTAGATCATTGTGTACAGGATCTCGTTCTCCTTCACACGTTTGAAAACAGCAGCTGCCATCGTCTGATCTTCAAAATACCTGGTGAAATATTCCTACCGTTCCTCACCAACAAATCCCAGGATTTCAGCCCGGACACTGATCTCTGCCTTTTCCAGTAAATGTAACGCAGTGGGACGGGTGGTCACTAGCACTGAACATCCTGGGAGCATCTTGCGCTGGATTAAACTGTACACAATGTCAGACACTTTACACCGGGATTCAGGATCTGGGCACTGGTGCTGAGGTTCTGTGTCTCTCCGACAGTCAGTAAAATCGATTTCACCCTTGAATTCGTCCAGACCGTCAAATATAAACAGCAATCCCTCTGGGTTCTTCCAGACCTCCCGCAGCATATTCCCAAAGTAAGGATACTGATCCAGAATCAGTTCCCTCAGGGTTACTCTGCAGTTAATAGTGTTCAAATCCCGGTATTTAAAACTGAAGCCAAACTGGAAGTGTGGGTATATTTTCCCCGTGGACCAGTCATGAACAATCTTTTGCACCAATGTTGTTTTTTCCGATCCCCGGGACTCCGGCCACGGCAGACGAACTCCCAGATTTGGATTTTCTCCTGGTAAAGCTGCTGTGGAACAATTGATCTGTCCTGATTTTTTCCAGTTTTCCCCGGAGACATTGAGCTCTCCACACTTCATGGTCCCGGCCTCTTGCCAGCAGCTCATGTTCCACCAGTGTCTAATCTCGAACAGTGGAGATGATTGTGAGCTCAGCGTATCGACCAAGCAACTGGAAATCCTTAGCCTTCCCGTTCATCAGGATGGTGTTCACGATCAGTGTTTCAGTCTGTGCTCGCAGAGTCTCCTTGTGTTTCTGTTGAGCATCTTGCATGGGAACAGGCAGATAATGGACACATGTTAGATGGCTCAACTCAAAACTCAATGTTACACAGTGTGTCAGGGCCCATCCAGGAATGTGTGGGGTTACACAGTGTGTCAGAACTCTATACAGGAGTGTGTGGGGTTACAGTGTGTCAGGTCCCATCCAGGAGTGTGTGGGGTTACACAGTGTGTCAGGACCCATCCAGGAGTGTGTGGGGATTACACAATGTGTCAGGACCCATCCAGGAGTGTGTGGGGTATCACTGCACACACATTCTCCCCCATGTGTGCACTGGATTTCGCAGATCTTTTCCCACCACCTGATACATTGCAAAACTTTGTACAATTAATGCCTGGAGGAATTGAAATAATGCAGTGTAATAGTTCCAGTATATGTCAGAGATCGAGTGATCTGGGAACTACTATCTAACTCTTTGGTTACCCTCAGACTATCCTTGATCGGACTTTCCTCGTTATACCTTGCACCAAACGTTATTCCCTCATAGTTTATCTGTACTGTAAATGTCTCGATAATAATCACGCATTGTCTTTCTACTGGATAACATGCAACAAAAGCTTTTCACCGTTCCTCGGTACATGTGACAATACACTAAACTAAGCTAGACCTGAATCTACAGATAAAAATGCAATCCATAGTGAATCCCCGTGTCAGTCTAACAATTGCTGAGCCTTTAATTTTCTGATCTCCCATTCTGCGACGCTCTGAACAGTTTCAGTATTACATCAATTCTAACGTCATTGGTGTGAACTGTCCATTTCAACACTCACCTTCCATTTAACCCTCCCCCCCCCCTCAAACGCGTTGCAATTCTGCCACTGGCCGTGTGCGCGATTTTGGCGCGTTTGGGGGGGGCGGTTTTTTTCATACCTTGTCCTGTATGATATTTTGTTGTAGTGCAAGATTTTGCCGAAGAATCGTTCCGACGGGCGTTTTGTGCGTTTTTTTTTTTAATTCGCCCGACAAGTTAATCGCTGGAGTGATTTAAAAATGAGCTTCTGAAGCCGTCAATGCCAACAACGGGGACGGATTTTACGTAGGGGACAGAAAGTAGTTTATTTTTATGTATAAAAGTGTTTCTTAAGATGCATTTAATTCCCATTTTAATTTGCGAAACGGTGATTTTCCCCCCGAATAACCGGCAGTGTTTTTGCTGCCTATATGGGGGACTAAATTCACCGCACCCTGACGTTCCAAATGGTCCCGTTCCAGAAAGTCCTACTCGCAAGCTGATTTAAATGGCCATTAATTTACAGGTATTAAACATTACATTCCTTCCATTTTGCCTATAAACCCATGACAATGAGATATATAAATTATGTTATATTCTGAATTCTTGTGTGAATGTTATTTGGACACTTAGGCTATTTAAAAATGTTAATCCATTCTTAATAAATGGATAGATGTTTAGATATAGTAATTGAATTTTGTAATTAGCTACAATTAGGTAACTAACTAATTATATGCTTTAATTTCAAGTCATCTAAGTAAGATTGGTTCATATTTGTTTCAGAATGCTTCAATCTATAATAACTGAAAATGTCTTTCAGTTCTCTTAAATTTTAAGAAAGTTATGGGCTTTTAAATGTTCTCGATCACAGCTTTTGTGTTAAGTCAATGAAAAAGCAATAGGGAAAAATATGCCAATTTATTTTACAAACGTTGCCGTTATTGACTTTATCGTTTATAGGGGGATTGCACGTAAGGTCACTGGGTCCTAGGGCGTGACGCACGGAGCCGCTCAATAAATCTGGAGGACAAACGTATCTTCCGGTATATGTTATTAATGCAAGAAACGCGTACTTTCCTACATGTTAAAAACCGCCAAAATGTTGAATTTTTGCGCTGTAAAAAAATGTGGAATTCGGGGTAAGTGTGAGAGACATGTACCCAACTTCAGAATTACACAAGTGAAGCGGAATGAAGGTAAATAGAAGTGAGAGTTGAAGGGACAACTGCAGCTAAAGTGCTTGGCGAACAATGGCTGTGCAGATATTGGAATTTAAAATATTGGGAATTATCGCGTTTGCTCACTGCATTTCATCAAGTAAGGCATTATTTGTGTTTTTTCCTGATTCCCTTGGTATCTAAAACGGCTCAGAAGTGATAAATCTGGCTGTAGATTTTTCTTCAGGCGCGTTTTCATTTTGTATGTAAAAACCCACTTGAGAACCATAGTCGGTTAAAATAATTTACAGCCGGAATTATCACTTCTGAAACTTTTTAGATGCCAAAAGAATCAAGAAAAAACACAAATAATGCCTTAGTTGATGAAATGCAGTGAGCAAACGGCCAATGTTCGTCAAGCACTCTGGCTGTTGTTGTCC
This sequence comes from Amblyraja radiata, assembly GCF_010909765.2. Classification (NCBI taxonomy): domain Eukaryota; kingdom Metazoa; phylum Chordata; class Chondrichthyes; order Rajiformes; family Rajidae; genus Amblyraja; species Amblyraja radiata. Next base: position 1,647,194 of record NW_022630102.1, read on the forward strand.
CTTCAGCTCTCGCTTCTATCTACCGTCATTTCTCCTCACTTTTGGAATTCTGAAGTAGGCTAAATGTATCACACGCTTATCCCGATTTCCATTATTATTTACAGCGCAAAAATTGACAATTTCGGCCGGTTTTAACGGGCCCGCTACGCTGGAAACAATGGTAAGTGCCTACCTGCAGTTTATCGCGTGTACTCCATTTGGAGTAACGTAGCAACAGTACGGGTCATGGGTCGTGACCCGACTGCCGTGAAACCTCCCCATACAACTCCGCTCTATCATCTTTGGGTGCAATGGTGGGCCGTGGGGTATCGGCGGCGGCGGTCGGAATCAAAGATACTAGAGGAACTCTGCTCTATAATCTTTGGTCGGAATGGGATGGCTGCGCGCTAGAAGGGGCAGCAGGAAAGCAAAGGAAACCACTGAAGAGAAAAGGCTACCGAACAGGAGAAAGGGAAAAGGATAACGGAAAGGGAAAAGAGAAACGGAACTCCCACCCTCACCTAGACGGAGCGAATGAGAAGAGGATATCGTCTCGTCCTCTCTCTCTCTCTCTCTATATCTTATATCCTCTCTCTCTCTCTTATCTCTGTCTCGCTACTCTCTCTCTCCTCTCCTCTCTCTCTCTCCTCTCTCATCTCTCTCTTCTCTCTCTCTCTCTCTCTCTCTCTCTCTCTCTCTCCTCTTCTCGCGATCGGCAATGTAGGCAACGACTTGTATTTCTTCAGGTTCCCCATTAAGGAGGAAATGTAAGGACACAAATATTACTTCTGTGGCATTTTGAAAATTTTATTTAGCCTGTTCAATCTCTCACTGTAGTTAGATCATTGAGCTCAAATAGTCAAGTCCTCATGGCAACATCCTTATAAAAATCTTCTCAAGAGCATTTTCTTTCTACATCTCTGTTATTTAATGCAGAATAAGTACATATTGACTGCATGATATTTTCTGTAATTTCAGATGTCGACAGTGGACATGATCTCCTACTCCGAACTGCGGAGTATTTCCCAAATAACTGCCGTCTGGTGTACATTGTGTGACATTGTGATTTGTTGATCATACGTATATATATACTAGACTAAGTGGGACCCGTTGTGTCCCAGCATCACACGGGAGGACTGGACACCCAATGCAATATTCCACCTCTACATCTATTCCAATATTTCTGCTTTCCGGGGGGGGGGGGGGGTTTCTGTTGCTCTAGTATGAGTGTTGTGGGCCGATGGTACTGGTTTCCAGAGGGCTAGTATGGAGTTTGTGGGACGAAAGGATTTCGCCGGTCACTGAGGCCTGGCAGCTCAGTCACTGAGGCCTGGCAGTACAACCACTCGGACCTGGCTGGCTGGCGGCTGAGAAACTGCCAGAAATTCTGCTCAAAACAGGTGACAGACTGTAAGGGAGAAGGGGCAAGAGGGTGGACTGAATGGATTATTGGGCTGGCAGTTCAGTCACTTACGGCTGGTGGGCTGGCAATTCACTAACTCACGGCTCGTGGGCTGGCAGTGCAGTCACTCACGCCTGGTGCGCTGGAAGTACATTCAGTCACCCCACCTACCCTCACACCCCCCCCCCCCCCCACACACACACACTCTGGTCCTTGCCATTCCCCTCCCACCCACACATTCAGTGCATCTCCCCATAACCTCCCCCCATGCACTCTTAGTGGCTCTCCTACAGAGCAGCCATTGCTGCCTATTAGGTTCTATTGTGATGAAGAACACACAGGCATTAAAAGTGCAAAAAGGTTTTATTAAAGTTTAAAATGTGAATGACTATTAAAATATAAGAACAATTTAAATATTAAAGATGAGAATTATTAAGTTCTTACTTGTTGTGTCCCTTGGTGTGTTCTGCTGCTCACTACCTCTTGATGACTATTTCCTGTTGATGAAATGAGACAATTTTAATACTATAGAGAAAGTTAGCGGTCAAATTTTACGAAAGAAAATCTGAGAATTTATCTCAGAAGTCATCATTCAACAAAGCACGCTGTTAATGACAACATTCTTGGTTGGTTATCATCCTTCAGGCAACCTTTGATATTTCCCTTCATCTTTCAACCAAAAGGCTTAGTGTTGCTGAAGACATCTTGAAGAGTTCTGTCCACCACTTCAAAATGTTCTCTCCTAATCATTGGCATTCATCCCAAACAATGACTCACTTGCCTCATGAAATGTGCCGTCTTAGAGTCCTTCTCGATGTTGCACAATGTATCCTCGGCCACTTGCATTGGGTATCTTGAATCGCAGAGGATACCACAGCAATAGTCACATCACCTTGACCTCTAACTTTTCCTGTTGCTCTAGTATGAGTGTTGTGGTAGTCTAGTATGACATGATGTTGAAAAAGCAGACTAAATACAATTTCAGTTGTTAATGAACCCTGAAGATTTTGTGCAAAACATTTTTTCGAGGTGGGTGCTGTCACGGTGGGGTGGGGGGTGGCAAATGTCGTGCAGCCAAGGGAGGGGCATATCTTCAGGCGGAGGCTCTCGAGAGATGATGAGAAGCGGGGGTGTTTATTTGTACTGTTTGTTGATCACACACACACTCCACCTCACACAGACTCACACGCACACACACACGCAGGCTCACACACACAGACTCATACACACACACATACAGACTCGTTCACGCACACGCACAGACTCATTCACACGCACACACACACACACACATGCACACACATGCACACACACACACACACACACACACACACACACACACACACACACACACACACACACACACACATATTCACATATACATATTCACATACATACACACACACACACACACACAGCTTCATGCAAAGGTTCTCGTGAGCTGATGAGAAGGGGGTGTCCACATGCAGGGGATGTGGACGGCTTCAGTAGGTGGTGCATCCTATAGCCACTCGGAGGGCAGCATCTTGAGGTGGGGGATGTCAGTGGGGGGGGGGGTGAGTGACTTACTGATGACCTCTGAACTCACTCACTGCCTTGGGATTAACTCATGGCCTTTGGACTGACTGACTCTCACGGCTTGTGGACTGACTGATGCCCAACTTCTGGAGTCACGTCCAACTTTTGTAAACTGAAAACTGTAACAGCTACATTGGGGAACAGCTTTTTCCTGACAGCCATCAGGCTATTAAACATAACAAATAAGCTTTGAGCTACGAAACACTATATTATTTGAACTATTTGTTGATCACACACACCCTCCACCTTACACAGACACACACACAAACACACTCACACACACGCAGACTCATTCGCACACACACAGACTCATATACACACACACTCATATATATACACTCATATATATACACACACAGACTCATTCACACACACAAACTCATTCACACACACAGACTCATATACACACACAGACTCATACACACAGACTCATACACACACATACTCATATACACACACAGACTCATATACACGCACACTCATTCACACACACATATACACACACACAGACTCATTCACACACACAGACTAATTCACACTCACACACACTCATTCGCAAACACACACACAGACACAGACCATTCGCACACACATTCTCACACACATATAGACTCATTCACACTCACACACAGACTCATTCACACACACACATCCACACACAGACTCATTCAAACACACACATTTACACACACACATACACAGACTCATTCGCACACACATTCTCACACACACACAGACTCATTCACACAGATCTCACACACGCACACACAGACTCATTCACACACACACACACACACACACACACACACACACACACACACACACACACACACACACACGGTCACACACACATTCACACACGCACATATTCACACACACACATATTCACATACATATATATACATTCACACACACATATATATATATACACACACGTACACACATATTCACACACAGACACACTCACACACACACATATTCACACACACATTCATCTCACACACTGACACACTCACACACACTCATTCACACATACACACAGACACACACTCATTCAAACACACATATACACACACATACTCATTCACACACACACACACACACACAGACTCATTCATGCGCACACACACAGACTCATTCACACACACATATCCACACACAGACTCATTCCCACACACACTAATTTACACACACACATACACAGACTCATTCGCACACACATTCGCACACACACAGACTCATTAGCACACACATTCTCAAGCATACACACACACAGACTCATTCACACACACATTCGGTCTCACACACACACATATTCACACGCATATTCATTCACACACACACATATTCACACACACATCCACACACATAGACATTCACACACACACACACACACACACGTATCTACATTCACACACACACATATACATTCACACACATGCATATATATATATATATACGCACACATATTCACACAGACACACTCACACACACATATATTCACACACGTATTCACACACACATACACATTCACACATATATACACACACACACACATTCACACATTCATTCACACACATACACACACATATTCACACTCATTCACACAGATCTCACACACACACACACATATTCACACTCATTCACACAGATCTCTCACACACACACACACACACACACACACACACACACACACACACACATATTCACACTCATTCACACAGATCTCTCACACACACACACACACACACACACACACACACACACACACACACACATAGATTCACACACACACACAATACTAAAATGCCAAGTAACTTCAGAACGTGTTTTTTTTAAATTTGTATTTTATTAGAAGTACAATAATGTGGTACCTTGTAGATACCTAATATATATTGACATGTTCCATTTTATTTACAACTTTTCTTTTAGCAGTAAATGGAAGAAAAGAAAGAGAATAGTAGAAAAATAGAGAAGTGCGTGATATCGAACAGTGAGGTGAAGGAAAGAAGAAACGAGAGAAAATAGAGAGAAAAAAATGCGATAAAAAACAGGGGACTGAAGGAGAAATAGCTATTTATTATTCTTGACCACCCTTCACCCGATCCTGAAAGTTAATTTCTACAGTTGTTTTGCACCATATGCTTGTAAGAAGTCGATCAATGGAGACCAAATCATTAAGAATTGGTCTGGTTTGTCTGTTAGGAGTCGCCGCAAGAACATATTGAATATACAGTGTGTAAAACGAATCTTTAAATCCTGCTCTGGAGGCTGCGTCTGTAACAAAATGCTACTTTTAAATAACATCTAACAAACACACACACACACACACACACATACAACTAAAATGCCAAGTAACTACAGAACGTGTTGAATATACAGTGTGTAAAACAAATCTTTAAAGCCTGTTGTAGACACTGTAGAAACTCTTTACAACCAATACATTTTCTTTTCTGTAAACATTTATTTTAAACAGCCAACAGAAAAAAATGTGCAAATTCTTTACAACAAATAAATGTTCTTTTCGGTAAACACTTATTTGTTATTTTTTATTTATTTTTTTTTTTTTTTATTAGAAGCAATTGTACAAGAATAAATCGCTCGGCATCTACCATTATACAATTATTGTACAACTTCATTTTTTTCAAATTTTATCATAACAGACACACAATGGACAGAAAACATAAAACACCAATTAAAGGGGAAAAAAGGGCAAAAAAAAGAGTGGGGGGCAGCCAGATTATCAATCAGAGTGCAAGATCAAAATTCGCTCAGATTAAAGACATAGCACAGCAGCAAAATAAACAGATCAGAGAGTTATGCCTCTTCAAGCAAAATCAAAAATGGTTTCCACACCTTCAAGAAATAATTTTGTAAATTCCCTTTGTTAAAACGAATCTGTTCCATCTTAGTAATAGAAAGCATTTCGTTGAGCCACCTCTTAAAACATGGGGAGAGTGGGGACTTCCAATTCAGTAATATTTTTTTTTTTTAGCTGCAACCATACCTGCTCTAAGAATCTGCTTATGGTGGGAAGGAAGGGCCCTTGTATTATCAGAGCAACCAAAAATAGCCAGATTACAATCAGGCGGAATATTTATTCGACATTGTTTGGAAAGACAGTTAAATATGTCACTCCAGACATTACTTAATACAGGACAGTGCCAGAATAAATGTGATATTGATCCGTCTGCAGTAGCACATCTGTCACAAACGGAGGAATCCAATTCAAAAATCTTGTTAAGTTTTGTTTTAGAATAATGTAGTCTACGCAAGATTTTAAATTGAATTAATCTGTATCTAGAACTAATAGAGCAACTCTGTATCCCGGACAAACCTTCCTCCCACGGTTCATTTGACACGGGAGTGCCCAATTCTGCAGCCCAGGCCTCCCTGAGATAACCGGCTTCAACTGGTGTCGTAAAGGCAGTGACAAAGCGGGAGATCAAGTGTTTAGAGTCAGGCTGTGAGAGAAGTAGATCATAAAGAATGTGACTTTTTGGTTTGACTATGAATTCTGGGATACGCTCACGTACAAAATGCCTGATTTGAAGGTAGCGATAGAAGTGTTGTTGAGGAAGGTGATATTTAGTTTGGAGCTGAATAAATGAGGCGAATTTATTATCTATGTAGAGATCATCAATACAACACAGCCCCTTCCCCCTCCAGTCCAGAAATACTCTATCCATCAGTGCCGGTTTGAACAAGTGATTGTGTACTATAGGGGTATACGCTGAGCTATTTACCAATCCAAATAAATTTTTTATTTGATTCAGAATCCTTACGGAGTTTCTGAGAATGAAGTTATGACCAACAAATTTGTAGGGAACCTGTACTCCGAAAAAGAGCAACACTGGGAGAGAGGTCTCCGAAACAAACATGGATTCCATTTTTAGCCAGAGTGGGGAGACATCAGACCGGTCATCATCAGGAAAGCCCCACTGCCAGAAAGTGAGAGCCCTCGCATTTGCAGCCCAGTAGTAATGCTTCAGTACCGGAAGGCCGAGGCCACCCCTGTCCACATTTTCTGTAGGTGGGCTTTAGCAATGCGAGGGGGTTTGTCAGCCCAGACAAATGAGAGTATAACCGAATCCAGTTGTTTGAAAAAAGATAAAGGTAAGTAGACAGGAAGGTTTTGGAAAAGATACAAAAATCTTGGAAGTGAAACCATTTTAATAGCATTGATGCGGCCAATCATTGAGAGGGGAAGCAGCTTCCAGCACCTAATGCTAGCTTTTAATTTGTCTACCATGTCCAAACAATTCAATTTAAGTAGAAGTTTGGGGTTTCTGGAAATCTTCAGTTCAAGATAGGTAAAGTGGGTGGTAACTAATTTAAATGGCAAAGATTTCAAGAAAGCAGGGCTCAAATTATTCGTCAAGGAAATGAATTCACTTTTATCCCAGTTAATTGTATATCCTGACAGTTTACTAAATGACTTAATGTAGTTCAGAAGGTTGGGAACTGAAACTACCGGATAAGATAAACAAATTAATAAATCATCCGCATATAAATTCACAAGACTTTCATAATTCCCATATTTTATACCATGGATACCCGGGTGACCCCTGATTCCTATTGCAAGAGGTTCTAAAGCGATATCAAACAGCAGGGGAGAAAGGGGATCACCCTGTCTCACACCGCGCTGCAATTCAAAAGGTTGGGATTTTTCTATGTCAGAATAGAAGATACTGGGTTTGAATAAATTATTTTAATCCACTCTATAAAGTGCATCCCGAACCCAAACTGATTTATATAGGGCCATTCGATCTGATCGAAAGCCTTCTGAGCATCGAGAGATAGGATGGCAGCTTGCGTATCCTTGTCATGAACCGAATATAATGTATTTAACAGCAGACGAACATTACTAAATGAGAATCTACCCGGTATAAATCCAGTCTGATCAGGATGTACAATTTTTGAGATATGCTTACCCAATTTTCTGGCCAGGACTTTAGTTATCATCTTCTGGTCACAGTTTAGAAGAGCGATTGGTCTGTAACTTGCAGGGTCAGTCTCAGCTTTTCCCTTTTTTAGGAGCAAGCAAACATTAGATGCATAGAGTGAGCTGGGGAGCCTCTTGTTTTTCACTGAATCATTCACCATTCTTAACATGAGAGGAACTATTTTTCCATGAAACGCCTTATAGAATACGCAGCCGAAGCCATCTGGGCCTGCTGCTTTTCCAGAGGGAAATGCTCGGATAGCTTCCAGAAGGCCATCTACAGAAATCTGAGTGTCGATGTCATCTCTAGATGCTCCATCAAGTTGTGGAATATTTAGGTTAGTGAAAAAATTACAAAAATCTGTTTCAGTGGGCTTTACTTTACCGGAGTAAAGTTCTTTATAAAAGTCCCTGAAGTAAGCATTTATATGCTTCGGATCAATAACCAGTATTCCTGATTTTAATTTAATCCTATGAATGGCACGATTAGCTCGCTCACCTCTAACTTGACTCGCTAATAATTTCTGGTTTATTACCGAGTTCAAAGCATTTCTGTTTGAGCTTTGGTAATTGGCTACTAAGACGTTTATTGAGGATAGTATTATATTCATATTGTAGTTTTAAGATCTTATTGTAGTCAGACTGTAAGAGAGAGGATCTATACGTCTCTTCAAGCACTGGAAACATCTTATCAATATCCATAAGGCGACGATTAAGTTCTATTAAGTTCTCTTTTTTTATATGATTCAAATGAAATAATATGGCCTCTCATCACAACCTTAAAGGCTCCCATAAAGTGGAATCAGAGACTTCCCCATTATCATTTGTGGTAAGAAACTCATCTATACATGCAGTCATTTGGTCAATAAAAGAGTGATCATTAAGAAGAAGAGGGTTGAAGCGCCAGCTGTACTTTTGTTTGGACAGAATATCTTTAAATTGAAGTGACACCGGACTATGGTCAGAAATCAAAATATTATGATAGGTGGAATTTGTTATACTGGACAGTAATTCAGACGAAATCTAAAAATAGTCAATCCTGGTGAAGGATTTGTAGACATGAGAATAGAAAGAGAAATCTCTGTTAGTAGGATGCTGCAATCGCCAAATGTCAATCATGTTCCCAGTCTTAGTTAAATCATTTAAAGTTTGCACTGAGGCTATGGTAGGAGCCGGTTTTCTTGAGAGTCTGTCCAGGATTGGGTCTAAATAACAATTGAAGTCACCTCCAATAATGACATTAGGGCTAGAGGCTGGTATCATATCAAAACGTTTACGAAAAAAATCAGGATTATCAACATTTGGGGCAAAGATATTAAGCGATAGTTATTGGAAGTGAATTTATGTGACCTGAAATCATTAAGTATCTGCCCTAAGGATCTGCTATCATAGATTCAAGGCGAAATGTAATAGTTTTACGAAAAAGAATAGCAACCCCTCTGGCCTTACGAGTAAAAGGCGCTTGGAAAACTTGTGAAATCCAGTTTGCTTTCAGTCTACCCTGTTCGTTTACCCCGATGTGCGTTTCTTGTATAAAAATGATATCCGACTTCAATAATTCGAGATGTGCGAAAACGCGACCCCTTTTAATTACATGACCAAGACCCTTCACATTCCATGAGACTACAGTTAAATTGTTATTAATGCTGCTATGTGCAGTACTGTCGGGTACTGACATTATCCCTGAGACAAAGACGATCTGGCATTCCTCCAAAGAAAACACAAAAGACAATAGAAAACACATAAACACCACACATTGCGGTGCAAAACACCACACTCACACTACCCCCTAAACATATTCCCTACCCACCCACAGATGTCCCTCTAAGCCTGGGACCGCTAAACGCACGCGAGGTGAGTACCTCCAAAAACAAAAAAACAAAAAAAGTAGCTAGCTGAATAAAGCTACAAGAAGCTCCACCGCCAACCACGGCTGAATTAAATAAAACAACATAAATTGACAGTCTCGTACAGACCAATTGAATTATCTGAACTACAAAGAGTCACGTAGAAACATAATCAACCCTCTGAACACTCAGAGTGGCGTCAAGGTTTTTAAGATATGTCTTGTAACTCAGTGTTCAGAAATGACGTTGCCTCACCCGGTGTAGTGAAAACCTTGACGCGGCCCTTGTGTTTGATGCGGATTTTTGCTGGAAAGAGGAGACTATGCTCCACCTTGAGCTCCCGCAGCTCGCCCAACACATCGCTGAATTCCCGTCGTTGCCGCATCACATCTGGTGTGTAGTCCGGGAATATAAGCACCGTATTGCCTTTATACACCAGCTCTCGCGCCCTCCGGAGTCGCAGTATAAGCTCCTTCTCCCGATAAAAGTGGACCCGTGCGATAATGGCGCGGGGCCTGGCTCCCTCCGGGGGAGGCAGTCGCAGGATCCGGTGTGCCCGATCGATAATCACCTTGGACTGGAAGTTGTCATCTCCAAGAAGTTTCGGTATCAGAGGCTCGATGAATTCCGTCGGTTTACCCCCTTCCTCTAGCTCAGGTATGCCGATAATTTTATTATTATTGCGGCGTGACCGACCCTCGAGGCCATCCACCTTGAGCTTGAGTGCGCTGTTCTCATCCTTCAGGCCGGGGAATGACTTTTCCATGAAGCTAATACGGCTTTCTTGCTCCTGCACCTGCTCCTCGATGAACTCTACCTTCTCCAACTGTTCCTTTTGGGAGCTTTGTACTGCCTGAAGAGTCTGCTCCAATTTATCAAACCTGACATGGATGTGTTTGAGTATCTTATCGGAGGCCTTCTCCCAGATCAACGGCAGGTCATCGACGTCGTCACCACCTGTAACTTGACCCGGAGCTCGACTGGGGGAGCTGCCGCTAGCATTTCTACCATTAACATTAGCTGAAGCTAGTCGGAGCGACTCGGTGTCTTTAGACTTCTTGTGAGGCATGACGTCCCGGAAAATCAGTTAGCCGGACCCCTACTGTGTCAGGAAAGTTCCCGAGGCAGGTGAAAACAAATGTGAGACTATAAAAATACCAAATATAAAGACTGGCACGGAGGAGCCTCTGGAAGCACGTCTACTCCATGCGCTGCTCACCAGCGCCCCCCGGTAAACATTTATTTTAAACAGCCAACAGAAACAAATTTACAAACTCTTTACAACATATATTTTATTTTCGGTAAACACTTATTTTAATCAGCCAACAGAAACAAATTTACAAACTCTTTACAACCAAACATTTCCTGAAGAAAACACAGACACACACACACTCACAGCCAATACTAAATTGCCAAGTAACTTCAGAACATGGTAAACAGACAGTGTATAAAACGAACGATTCAAACGTTTAAAGCCTGCTGTAGAGGCTGCTGTTGCTGAAACAAAATGCTGCTTTTAAATAACGTCCAACAAACACACACTTACCATAGAGAAAGCAGCCAGCTCTGTGGAATTATTCAACAGCGCCTGCAACTCTGTGTCTTCTGCAGGCAGCGCCATCTTGCATCCGACCGGAAATGACGCCATCGACGCCATCTTACCGATAACCGGAAATGACGTCATCTGCGCCATCTTGCAACCCAGCCAAAATCACAAAATGAGCGCCAATTTTAAACTTAAACACAGTTCTGATCAAATAAAAACGTTTATTCATGCTTTATCCATCTGAAAACGGTTGCAACCATTTTAAAACCCAAGAGAAACAAATTTGCAAACTCTTTACATCAAATGTATTTTATTTTCTATAAAAATTCATTTCAAAGACAATAGAGACAAATTTGCAAATGCATTTTTATTTTCCATAAACATTCATTTCAAAGACAATAGAGAGAAATTTGCAAATGCTTTTTATTTTCTATAAACATTCATTTCAAAGACAGACAATAGAGACACATTTGCAAACTCTTTACAACAAATACTAAAATGCCGAGTAACTTCAGACTATGGTGAACAACATACATATCAATTGGCTGAAAAAGCACATCGAGGGGACTCACCGTGGAGTAGAGCCGCAGCTTAGAGAGCCGTGACGCTTTCCCTTCGTGGGTCCGGCAGAGAGTGACTGAAGCAGGACACTTCCGGGTTTGATAGTTTCTCCCTCTCCCCTGCCGCCAGCGGGGGCAGCAGAGAGAATGGGGAATTTTGTAAAAACATTAATATCTCTGTCATTTTTCATCGACGGGATAAATCCTCGGTACACATGCGGCGGAGGACGGGCCTGAGCGAGAATGCCAAAAATGACAGCCGTAGGTGGCGGCGTTCTCTCGGAAATCGCAGCACAGTCGGCCAAAAGCGGACAAGAACAGAGATTAATAATATAGATATATATGTATGTATATATGCATATATATGTATGTATGTGTCTATATGTATGTATATATATATATGTATATGTGTATATATGCATGTATGTGTATATATGTATCTATATGTATACATATATGTGTGTGTATATATGCGTGTGTATATATGTATGCATATAAATGTATGCATATGTAAGTGTGCATATGTATGTGTATAGGTATGTGTGTATATATGTGTGTGTATGTATATATATATATATATATATGTATAAATTTATATATATGCATATATTTATTATTATAATTATATATATAATTGGCTTTGTGGTTTATGCACATCATCTTACATAAGACAAATAAAGTAATAGTGATGCTTTAAATCAAAGTTGCTTCTGATCCATGAGAATAAACTTTATTATCTCTAACTTGCCTCTCACACACAGACAAACATTCATAAATAAATATATACATTACATTTAGTTTTGTGCAGTGTGTGTTAAAGCAATACAAGGGAAACTGCACAATATAATGCAAGGGAAACTACGCAAAGAAGGGGGCTGGGGAGGAAAGATGAGAGGGAAATAGGGAAACGTGGAAAACATTTACAATAATATTATCTAAATATGTGAAGTGATAGATGCTATATAAAACACTCTTCGCTACAACACGGATTACAACAAAGATGATAGAGCGGATCAATCCTTGGAACGGATTACACCAAAGATACTAGAGGAGCATTGCCCGCTGCCTCGGGAGCGCCGACCGTGGGCAGACGCTTGAGGCTCTCCCACCGGAGAGACAAAGAGCCTGGTGCCCCAATGCAATATTCCACTACGCACCCATAGCCCACAACTGCGCAGGCATGGCTCATTTCCTCCCTTCCTCACCTCTCCCTCCCCCTCCATTCCCCTCCCCTAAGTCTGTCACTCTCTCCATCCATAACACCTCTCCCCTCCCTACCCCCCTCCTCCCTATTTCCCTAAGCAATCATGTAAATGAGATCCCATTGTGATGTCATTGTGGGGTGGATCATTGCAGTTTATGTAAATGAGATCACATTGTGAAGTCATAGCTGTAACTGCCAGTGCGCGTGCTTTTTCTCAAACTGGGTTTAGTAACGTTTCAAATGTGAATAACTTGAAAAATAATCAATCAATCTGAGCGAAACGTTATACAAACCACAATGGTGCGTAGGGTGTCCAAATATTCTAGCGCTATCATGTACCGTTTTGACGTAATTTGAGGACATCACTGTACAGGCATCACAGACACGCACACAGACAGAAATAGAAATAAATAAGATGAAAGTTTTAGTGATATACTAGACCAAGTGGGACACGTTGGGTCCCTGTCGCACGTGAGGCCTCGTTCCCCAATGCAATATTCGACCACTCATCCATAGCCCCTATGGGAGGCCTGGCCCCCCAACGCAACCCGTTCCCCAAGGCAATATTACACCACTCACCCATTTCTCCAACACAACCCGTTCCCCAACGCAATATTCCGCCACTCACTCATAGCCCACAACTGCGCAAGGGCTGCTCATTTCGCCTTATTCACCCTCCCTCATTTTTAAACTTTCAAAAAATGCAGTTGCACTTGCTAGCCAGCAGGACTCAGTGTAATGTTACTTTAAAAAAATGCATTTGCACTTGTTAGCTAGCAGGACTCCGTGTACTGTGACTTTAAAAAGGCATTTGCACTTGCTAGCTAGCAGGACTCAGTGTACTGTGACTTTTAAAAAAAATGCATTTGCACTTGCTAGCTAGCACGACTCAGTGTACTTGAATAGCAACAATATTGCAAGCAAGCACAGGGTATACGCGAAAGTGATTTTTTTCCAAATGTTTTGATATTTTTGAACATTTCCATTAATAACTCGAGAAATAATGCATTCATTTTAAAGATGAGGCGATTTTGGACTCTACAGGATATATCTCTATCGGAATATGTGATTTTTTTACCGTTAGCGCGTCGTTTTTTTCGAGAATATGTTGGGTCTGCTCCCCAAACGCACCAGTCCCCTATCTGTAGCCCCCACGGGAGGCGTGGTCCTCCAACTAAACCCGTTGCCGAAGGTAAGATTCAAGAACTCCTCAGCAAAGATCATAGCTCGTGAGCCTCCCCAAGCACTGGAATTAAAAAATAAAATTCCAATCCCCAAATGCAATACGAATTGACCCTCCCCTCCTGTCCTGCCAGGAGCTACAATGGCAACATTGTTGCAAATGTTGGGTGACAATAGGTGCAGGACTAGGCCATTCGGCCCTTCGAGCCAGCACCGCCATTCACTATGATCAAGGCTGATCGTCCCCAATCATTACCCCGTTCCTGCCTTCTCCCTATATCCCCTGACTCCGCTATTTTGAGAGCCCTATCTAGCTCTTTCTTGAAAGCATCCAGAGAACCAGCCTCCACCACCGTCTGAGGCAGAGAATTCCACAGACTCACAACTCTCTGTGAGAAAATGTGTTTACTCGTTTCCGTTCTCAATGGCTTACCATTTTCGATTCTTAAACTGTGTGTGGCCCATGGTTCTGGACTCGCCCATCATCGGGAACATGTTTCCTGCCTCTAGTGTGTCCAAACCCTTAACAATCTTATATGTTTCAATGAGATACCCTCTCATCCTGCCAAACTCCAGAGTGTACAAGCCCAGCCGCTCCATTCTCTCAGCACTTTCTGTGAGATGACATTGAGCTGAAAAGTGCAGAGTACTCCTGCCAGTGTTCCTGTCTTGCAAATTTTCATCAAAGCGTGCTGGAAGATGTGAGGAATGATTTTTAACAGTAAAAACCATTTTAAATTCAGAGTATTGTTTTAACATTTTCAGTAATAAGCCAAGAAATAAAGCATGACATTTTCAGATGTAGATTTTGGACACCAGGGGAGAAGTCTCTACCAGAACATCGTTTTTTCGAGATGTGATTATACACAAACAATTAAGCACACAAACATATAAATACACATCCATGATCAGAGTTTTATAAGTATAGAGATATGATATGATAAAACAATATATAATATAATACAATATACAATTTAATACAATATTTTGTAGCGGCACCAAACGTGGTGAATAAACAGTTGTTTTATTCAGGTGTTACATGCAAGTTTGGTCCACTAACATAAATGCTGCTGTAGCCGAGCTAGGGTGTTGGCTCGAGCTCAGCTACCTGTCGACTGGGCAGATCTCAAGGTGAGATATGTTTATGTAGCAGGACACTACCCTTAACCTATGAGGTCACCTGACAGCCATCGCAACCACTGACGAGGGTTCGACCGTAAGTGGTCTGTCCACTTAAGCTGACGACACAGGACCCCCCCCCCCCCCCAGAACCGGAGGAAGGAATAGAACGCGCCAACTTTCTACAAGAAGGTACGCAAGCATGGTCGAGGGCGGTTCCTGCTGTGGGTCGGAGGCACCACGGCCGTGGGTCGGGACGGTGGGGCCCGCGGGCGCAGTCGACGCTCCGGCTGTGGGCAATCCCGGCCGTATGCCGAGGGGTCCGAGGAGACCGATGCAAAAGCCGCCGGATGGACGAGACACAGTCGCATCTCCTCGACCAGCTAGGGGATTGTGTCCTGAGAAATACGGCCCCCAGCAACGGCTGTGAGGTTGCATCGTGGCTTGGTTCGGCAACTTGAGCGTCCAGGAGCGGTAAAGGCTGCAAAAAGTTGTGACCGCTGCCCAGTCCATCATCGGCTCTGACCTCCCCACCGTCGAGGGGATCTATCGCAGTCGCTGCTTCAAAAAGGCTGCCAACAGCATCAAAGACCCACACCATCCTGGCCACAGACTCATCTCTCCGTTGCCATCAGGTAGAAGGTACAGGAGCCTGAAATCTGCAACATCCAGGTTCAGGAATAGCTTCTTCGCCACAGCCATCAGGCTATTAAATACAACTTCAAACAAACTCTGAACTATAACAGCCTATTGAACTCTATATGTTTATTTATGTGTGTGTGTGTATATGGACACACTGATCTGTTCTGTATTTATGCCTCCAAAATTCTGTTGTGCTGCAGCAAGCAAGAATTTCATTGTCCTATCTGGGACACATGACAATAAACTCTCTTGACTTGACTTGACTTGACGTCGGCAACAATGCAAACAAAGAATGAAGATAAATAAAGTGACTGATTGCTAAACCCGGCGTGGTGATACAGTGGAAACAAAGTGACAAGAGACAAAACAAACTACAGTGAGCAATCTCACTCTCTCAAATACAGTGTCCATGGTGCAGGATGGGAACCTGTGCTGGAAAACTGGAGGCTGTAGTTACAGAATCCCACCTGAAGGTGGCGATGTTGCCGACGGTCATGTGGCAGCCATTTTTGTAGTATGTGTGGCGGCCATTTATGTAGTATGTGTAGCGGCCATTTTTGTAGTCACAACGGCGGCCATTTTGTACTCGCTTGGAGCTCATGTGGCAGTCGCAGCAGCGGCCGTTTTTGTAGTAGGTGTGGAGTCCATTTTTGTATTCGCTGTGGCGGCCATTTTGTAGTATGTGTGGCAGCCATTTTTGTAGTATGTGTGGCGGACATTTTTGTATTCCTTTACGGCGGCCATTTTTTGTACTCCCTCGGAGGTCATGTGGCAGTCGGGGCGGCGGCCATTTTGTAGTCGCAAGGGCGGCCTTTTTTGTAGTAGGATGGCGGCCATTTTTGTATTCCGCGGCCGTTTAAATGGGAGGGCGGGGAATCGGCAAACAATATTCCGGTCCCCAGGGCGGTGACGTTTACACCCAGAGATGTTCACACGTCCACACTCAGTCCGGGTCTGGTTTCCTGCAGTGACCTCAGTTCCTTCTTCCCGGTCGCACTGAACTCATTCCCCACCAGCCTGAAACAGTCGAGGTATAAAGAAGAAATAAACAGATGAAACAAGTGTCAATAACTGGGACTGGGGTTAATATTTCAACAACATTTACAGAACAAAATCACAGGGGAAAGAAGCCCGCGGATGGATCCCCTGATATTTTATAACATTAAATATTAACACAGACACTCACCTGATCCGCTTCAGTCTCGGGTGGTTCAGTATGAGGCTGCGGAGAGCGGGCATAGATCGGTCTGTGAGCGAGTTGCCTGCCAGCCCCAGATCCGTCAATGAGGGGTTTGTACTGAGAGCGGAGACGAGATCCTCGGCTCCAGAATCTGTGAGACCGACACTGCCCAGCCTGGAGATGAGAGAGAGTGAGGGTGAGGGACACAGAGAGACAGGAGACGGTGCAAATCCCCAGTGTTTATCAGTGACACAATTACTGATCATATTAATGTTCCGTGTCAGACACCCAGTGAGTGTAAACACAATCTCTCTCAGTCTGAGACTTACCCCAGTTTCTGTATTTTACAGTCCGGGTGTCTCAGAGCCGCAGACACCGGTTTCACTCCAGAATCTCCCAGTTTATTCCCACTCAGCAACAGCTCTATCAGTAAGTGGTTTGTACTGAGAGCGGAGACGAGATCCTCAGCTCCAGAATCTGTGAGATCGACATCCATCAGCCTGGAGATGAGAGAGAGTGAGGGTGAGGGAAACAGAGACACAGGAGACGGTGCAAAACCCCAGTGTTTATCAGTGACACAATTACTGATCCTATTAATGTTCAGTGTCAGACGCCCAGTGAGTGTAAACACAATCTCTCACAGTCTGGGACTTACCCCAGTGTGTGTATTTTACAGTCCGGGTTCCTCAGAGCCGCAGACACCAGTTTCACTCCGGAATCTCCCAGTTTATTCCAACTAAGGTCCAGCCACGTCACCGTGTGGTTTGTACTGAGAGCGGAAGCGAGATCCTCGGCTCCAGAATCTGTGAGACCGACACGTTGCAGCCTGGAGATCACAGAGAGTGAGGGTGAGGGACAAAGAGAGATAGGAGACGGTGCACATCCTCAGTGTTTATCAGTGACACAATTACTGATCATATTAATGTTCAGTGTCAGACACCCAGTGAGTGTAAACACAATCTCTCACAATCTGGGACTTACATCAGGCTCTGTATTTTACAGTCCGGGTTCCTCAGAGCCGCAGACACCGGGTTCACTCCAGAATCTCCCAGGTCGTTGTCTCCCAGTCTAAACACAAACAAACTGATACAAACCCCACCCGGCGAGGCTGAGATAGATAACGAATATTTCTGGTAACACCTCAGCACATTATTGAACAAATCTCTGTGGATGTGGTGTTTGGTGACATTCACCATTTATTCTCACTCCCCGACCGACGACCGGAAATGTTCCACATGCAGAGTACGGCGGTAGGAAACGCGCGCGACCCGGGGGAAGGGGTCGATCACCGGTGACCCGGGGGATGGAGGGGGGGGGGAAATAGGAGGGGTGCCCCCCCCCCGTTCACAGGGACGGCCGCTCGGCACCATAGAAGGGGTGCTGGACGGAATAACAAAATAGTGAAACAATTTTACAGTTCAGTGTTAGTGTCAAATGGACAGTTACCCCAAGCACTGACACTTGTGCAGAGCCGGTCCCAGCCGCGGGAGACCTTCACATTGAATGCGGCTGCTCACCAGATCGAGGTGTTTGATTGTATCTCAGAGCCTGATGGCATGAGACAGGACCGCACAGTCAATCGGAGTCAGTCCCAGTCCACGGAATGAAAGTTTTCCCACAGATCCCAGTGTCTGCTGAGCCAGTGCAGGATTCTGAGACTCAAACAGGTAGTGCAGCGTGTTCAGGAGGCTCCGTTTACCAGCGTCACTTCCTGTTTTTCTAGCCCGGCGTTTAACCTCCTCCTTCACCCAGTCAATCACTCGGCAGATTGTTTGATGAGGAAATTTACCCAGAAACTCCAGCAGGATCCAAACTGCCCGTGGGGAGGAGAGACCAGCGACAAAACGGAGAAATACTTCAAATCGGCCGTTTGTCATGCCATGGGCTTCAATGAGGAGTGTCGTGATATCCCCGCGATCTACATTCATGAATTGTGCGAGTGCGGCTACAAACTCTTGGATGGTGAGTTGCGGGAAGGTGTACACCACGCTCCGGGCTGAATCCTCTCTCTCCAAAATTTCCATCAGGAACCCGGACAGGAACTGGGAAGGCTGCAGATTGTATTTGATCAAATCTCCATCTGTGAACACAATGTTCTTCTCGGCCACTCCAGTGAAGGCCATCTGACCAACCCTCAGTAACACCTCACGCGAGCTCTCAATCTCACGGCCGTGGTTTTTCAGGATGTTGTAAATAAAGTAGCAATATAGTTGGGTGATGGTCTTGGGAACTCGCCGCGGGTCCCGGTGTGTTTGTGTGAAGAAGGGTCCCAGTGTCAGGCCAAGGATCCAGCAGTAGGAGGGGTTGTAGCTCATGGTGTACATGATCTCGTTCTCCTTCACGTGTTTGAAAATAGCTGCTGCCACCGACTGATCTTCAAAATACCTGGTGAAATATTCCTTCCGTTCCTCACCAACAAATCCCAGGATTTCAGCCCAGACACTGATCTCTGGCTTTTCCAGTAAATGTAACGCAGTGGGGCGGGTGGTCACTAGCACTGAACACCCTGGGAGCAGTTTGTGCTGGATTAAACCGTACACAATGTCAGACACTTCACACCGGGATTCAGGATCTGGACACTGGTGCTGAGGATCTGTTTCTCTCCGACTGTCAGTAAAATCAATTCTGCCCTTGAATTCATCCAGACCGTCGAATATAATTGCTCTGCAGTTAATTGTGTTCAAATCCCGGAATTTGAAATTGAAGACAAACTGGAAGTGTTGGTATATTTTCCCCGTGGCCCAGTCATGAACAATCTTTTGCACCATTGTTGTTTTTCCGATCCCCGGGACTCCGGCCACGGCAGACGAACTCCCAGATCCGGATTTACTCCGAGTAAAGCAGCTGTGGAACAATTGATCTGTCCTGATTTTTGCCAGTTTTCCCCGGCGACATTGATCTCTCCACACTTCATGGCCCTGGCCTCTTGCCAGCAGCTCATGTTCCACCAGTGTCCGATCTCGAACAGTGGAGATGATTGTGAGCTCAACGTATCGATCACGCTGGTGGAAAACCTTAACCTTCTCGTTCATCGGGATAGTGTTCACGCTCAGTGTTTCAGTCTGTGCTCGCAGAGTCTCCTTGTGTTTCCGTTGAACATCTTGCACGGGAACAGGCAGATAATGGACACATGTTAGGTGTCTCAACTGAAAACTCAACGTTAGACAGTGAGTCAGTACCCATCCAGGAGTGTGTGGGGTTACACAGTGTGTCAGGACCCATCCAGGAGTGTGTGGGGTTACACAGTGTGTCAGGGATATCTAGGAGTGTGTGGATTACACAGTGTGTCAGGGCCCATCCAGGTGTGTGTGGGGTTACACCGCGTGTCAGGGCCCATCCAGGAGTGTGTGGGGCTACACAGCGTGTCAGGGCCCATGCAGGTGTGTGTGGATTACACAGTGTGTCAGGGCCCATCCAGGAGTGTGTGGGGTTACACAGTGTGTCAAGACGCTGCCAGGAGTGTGTGGGGTATCACTGCACACACATTCTCCCCCAGGTGTGCACTGGATTTCACAGATCTTTTCCCACCACCTGATACATTGCAAAATCTTGTACAATTAACGCCGGGGGGAATTGAAATAATGCAGTGTAATAGTTCCAATGTATGTCGGAGATCGAGTGATCTGGGAACTGCTATCTACCTCTTTGGTTACACTCGGACTATCCTTGATCGGACTTTCCTCCTTTTACCTTGCACTAAACGTTATTCCCTCATAGTTTATCTATACTGTAAATGGCTCGATTATAATCACCTGTCGGCTTTCTGCTGACTGCATAACACGCAACAAAATCTTTTCACGGTACCTCAGTACATATGACAATACTGTAAACTAAACTAACCTGAATCGACAGACAAAGAAGCAATCCTCAGTGAATCCTCGTGTCAGTCTAACAATTGCTTAGCCTTTGATCTCCTGATTTCACATTCGGCAAAGCTCTGAACAGTTTCAGTATTACATCAATTCTAACAAGTCATTTGTGTGAACTGTACATTTCAACACTCACCTTCCATATGAGAAGGTAATTCAGATAAATAATTGACGATGTTCATGTATTCTTGTGGATCAGGACCTGTTCAAATCAACGAGCATTCATTAAACCAGACTTGAATAACATTGTTAACTCCAGTGTTTCAATGTGATATTCAGTTCAGTGTGTTGATTTACATACCGAGCTCCTGGATTTCTTTCAGTATTTTGTTCAGCTTTGGTAATTCATTCTGCATTTTCACAAAGGATTCCCACATCACCCGCCGGGCACGGTTGCCTTTCTCCATCACCAGACTGAGGAAGAGTGTGTAACTGTCTCTGCGGTTTCCCTTTACCACCAGCTCAGCGACACTCTGTGAAGAACAACATTGAATATATTGAGAAGTGACTGAGACAAAGCTAATGGGGAGGGTATTAGCTGTTTAGTGATGGGATATTCTGGTAGTTTTGAGCATAGTGGCGGGCATTGGATTGCCTCCTCATTCACCCATGACACTGTGCTGACAAACTGTGTCCTCTCAGAGTCCTGACAGTGTGAAACTCGCTTAATACCTGGATGTGTCCGAGAACACAGCAGAGTACAGCACGGGAACAGGCCATTCAGGCCAATGATGGCTGTGTTGAAATTGATGTGAAATTGATCCAATTACTTTTGGCCTCACATCGACTGTATCCCACTGAGAATGGACGTGCCCAGTCCAACCTGCATTTCATCCTGCACTGCATTATGAAGCTATTATGTTCTCTCATCTACATTCTTACCCCCTGAGCCCACATTCACTCATTGATCAGATAATGTTTTTATTTCTATACCTGCCCCAGTTTTACCCGATCAAAGACATTCCTCTCTTGTACATTTCCTGCAGCTCACTGCACATGAACTCGACTTCTCTTCCCACAGATGCGTAAATAACTGACGTTTGTTGATATGGTAGATTTTAGCAAATGTACTTTGTTTATTTTATTTATCATTTCAATGATAAGCGAACAGTTTAATGTCTTAGGTTAATCCAGCAGGTCAGACAGCATCCCTAAATACCGAGTTATTTTGTGCAGCACATTGTGTGTTTTTTTGTAAACAAGCATCTGCAGTTCCTTGTGCTTGTGCATAATGCCCTCTGAGGTTTAAGGAACTGAGCTAAATGTGACCAATGAAACTGATGACACTTGAGAAATATTATCGTTTCTGATTCAGGTTTACAAGTTTACTGCTTCCTGGCCGTTGTGCTAAGATGCATGTGTAGGAAGAACAGCTGGATCAGAATGGAACATTCTCAGAAATCCCCAGGGCACTGTTTTTATTCCTGATACCAGATCTACAGGACACAAAACTGATCAGAGATCAGTGCCTCCATTGCACTATTCAGTGTGAGGTGAGCGTACTGTGTCAAAGTTCGTTTCTTCAAAAGCAGATAGCAACAAAAAATGTTAAAGGTAAACCATGGCAATCTTTAATAGATTCATCAGACGGGAGTGGCAAAGATCTACAAAGAGCACAAACGGTGCTCAGGAAAGTTAGCACAATTATACATTTTTCTTATCAGCAAAACACTCCTACCAAGTCTGAATATGGCATGACTGAAAGATTCTGCAGCCTTTCAGAATATAGGAAAAGCTGGGTCCAAATCAATCTCATCCAATAACAAGTTATTACTTATCTATGGTGCGTCAGCTATTTTTTTCAATCGTGGCTTCTTTATGGCCTTGAGAGAAGCAGATATTAATGCTGCAGGATCCCATCTTAATGTCTTTATTGAAATGCCAAACTGTCCCCCATATTGTGTTCCATATAATTTACAAAACCATTCAGACATGGCACCGAGCCATTCTTTTGTTCTACTAGACTATGATTTTGTAGAAGAACGACTCCATTTTAGATTTGACTATTAGAATTGACTATTTGCTCTTCCCCCTAATGCAGTCAGTTCTGTGACAGGAAACAGAAGTCACCGTGTTCCTTCCACTTACCCCGTGTTCTTGGTCACTGAAATATCCCTGCCATCTCATCTTGAAGCCGAAACTTTCAACACCTTCTTCAATCGCCTGCTTCAGTCTCTCCCGATAGAATTTTGTCAGCTGGAACAATTGGTGATCGTTCCACTGTGTCAGGAGCTCAGAGAATGTAGGCGTTAGATCTGTGCATACAAAGAGAGAAACTAAACACCATCTGAAGCAGTCCCCTTGGCTCCCGCTACAACAGCAACCCTCATCCTGACTCTTCCTGCCCCTAATTAGAATGACCAAAACGGAATATGTGCTGGTGTAACTCAGTGGGTCATCCATCATCTCTGGAGAACATGGATAGATGACGTTTCAAGTCTGGACCTTTCTTCAGGCTGATTTTGGTGGCGGTGAGTGGGGAGAAGTGTTGGCAAGAGGAGAGGCAGGTCAAAGTCTGGTAAGTAAGGTGGATGCAGGTGAGGGGAGTTTTTGATAGGCTGATCATTGGACAAAGGCCATAGATGAAAATACAGGTGTGAAACAAAAGGAGTGAAGAGTTATAAATTGTGAAGCGAGATGAATTAATGTATGTGGAAAGGGAGGGAGAAGGGAGAAATCTGCGCGAGGAGTAAAAACGGTTAGCAACCGGAAAAAGTGAAAGTGATCGGCAAAACAGTCGCCGAGTCTATGCTTTGTCTCGCCAATTGCAGACCATTGTAACTCTCTTCCCATTCCCACAGCAACTTCTCTGTCCTTGGACACATGCTCACTGGAATAAAACAGCACCCTCAAATTCCGCTTGGCTAGCCTACAATCCAATGGTATGAACAGTGAATTCTCACATTTGATGTAACAATCCAAACCGCACACCCGCATTATTTCCACCCCCCCCCCTCCCCCCGTCACTCTCTCCGTTGTTTCGCACCGATTTCTCCCCTTCCCATTACCTGCTGTTATGGCTCAATGTTGTTAAACAGACGAGAACGCATATAAAATCAGTGATCTTGCAGTACAATCTTTATTTCACTAGGCGGGTGTGGTAAAACGCTTTACAGTATGCAGATTACAGACTATACAGAGTTCTCATCCCCACACACAGGGGAAGTGATCTAATTACATATATATATATACTCCAATAACCAACGATTCAGCAATACCTTATCTACATATCATTATACAGCTTCTTAAGATATAGCTTCTTAAGATTGACAGCTTCTTAAGATTGACAGGTTCTTCTGACAGAGGAAGGGTTAGCCATCTATCGTTATAAGAGAAGGCTATATTTCTGCAGAACAAGCATTTTGTTTTTTCCACTTATGACATACATTATAATCTTATAGAACAAAGGTTAGTGGCAAGAGTCTGAATCTGTCTAATGTTTATAATATAGAGGAGACATTCATGAAGCTGTGCTTGTTATCTCGCTTATGTTATTGGAAAGGGAACATCAACAGTTTGTTAGCTTTGTTACAGAAAGCAAAGGTTAGTGCATTTCGCTGGCTTTGCAATTTAATATGAGAAGGTTAATGCTTGTCTTAGTTTCAGCTGAATCCATTTTGCAAGTTTAAATCTGTTTTTTTAAACTTCCACACTGTCTCCTATATTCCTTTCTTTAATTTCACAATCTCCAACAATCAATCCTTCTGCCGAACACCTGGATTTTTCACCTCTAACCTTTGTTCAACCCCCTACCTATCAAAAGAAACCTCCTCAATAATATCCTTCTCACTAGCCAGGCTTTGTGATGCCGCTCCTCTCTGTCAGCTTACGGCTGCACTCTACAATCAGTCTGAAGGATCGGGGAGGCTGAAGCAGCGTGAGCAGGAGAGGGTTGGATAACGTCTGACCCGGGGAGGATGTGATGGTGTGACCCCAGGGAGCGTGGGCCCCAGGGGGATGGGACAGTGTGTGACCCGGGACGAGTGGACACTGGGATTGTGATCATCTCCATAGCCGGTGTTCAGACAGAGAACAAATCACAGCAAACACACAGTAGACAAATGCACTGATGAAGAGATGCAGATGCAGTTATCACCTGAGGCAACTCTGTAGTTGATGCCAGCTAATCTTCCTAGGATTATCTTCCACATGCATGAACCACTCATCTTACTCATGGATAATGAAACACCTTCCAATTGCTCTCCTTCAACCAAGTGTGTCCCACCCATCACCATCGCTCCACCCAAGCCAGGCCTTATGCTCCCTGGCTTCAATGATACTTTGTCATGTGTACACAAGTTCAGTGATCATCCTTCAATACACAATCAGGGATCAGGGGAGGAATAGATACACTATCTATTATCTTTATTTCTAAAAGTCTGATCTTGACCGCTTTTGGCTCGCTGTGCTGCGATTTCCGAGAGAACTCCGCCACCTACGGCCGTCATTTTTAGCCACCTCGCTCAGAGCCCTCCTCCTCCTTCCGGGACCGGAGGATTTTCCCATCGATGACAAATCAGAGAGATATTAATGGGATTTTTTAAATCACCATTCTCTCTGCTGCCCCGGCTGGAGGGAAGGGGAGGGACTATAAAACCAGGAAGTGGTGTGCCTCACCCAGTCTCTGCAAGATGGATGAAGCCAAAGGGTCACGTCTCTCTGAGCTCTGAATAACACTGAACAAATATCCTACTAGACTGTGAGTACCCTTAATGTGGTTTGAAAATGAAAATATGGTTTGGTTGAAGTAAAAAGGCACTGCCTCCAAATGGTTGTTTGGGTGCTTTGGCTTGGTTGATAGGCACTACTTACTGCAAATGGTGGCTTGGGTGCTTTGGCTTGAAGTTGAAAAGCACTACTTACTGCAAATGGTGGCTTGGATGCTTTGGCTTGAAGTTGAAAGGCACTACTTACTGCAAATGGCGGCTTGGGTGCTTTGGCTTGAAGTTAAAAGGCACTACTGCAAATGCACTTACTTCCTGTTTGCACTGTATATTGATTTTAGATAAAACGCTACCACTTACGGCTGTGATTTTTTGCCATCTTACTCAGACCCCCTCCGCTGAGCAGGGGCAGAGAAATCTTCCCATCAATGAAAAATAAAAGTGTTATTAGTGTTTTAAAAATGTTGAGAATTTCTCTCCTATCAATCACGCCATGAAGGCCACACCTTTTCCGATGGGAGGGGGAGGGGTTATTAAACCCGGAAGTGTGGGTGTGGCTCAGTCTCTGTGTGATGGGGAGGGAGAGGTCACGACTCTGTCTGAGCTGTGAATCAACTGAGCACACTGAATGTCTACTGAACTGTGAGTTTGGTGTTTTGAATGGTTTTATGGTGGTTTCCCCCTGCATGAGATGGTATGAAACTGCATTTGAATTTGGTGGCCTTGCACCCTGCTTCAAATGGAATGAAACTGCACTTGAATTTGGTGGCCTTGCACCCTGCTTGAAGTGGAATGAAACTGCACTTGAATTTGGCGACCATGCATCCTGCTTGAAGTGGTATGAAACTGCACTTGAATTTGGTGGTCTTGCACCCTGCTTGAAGTGGTATGAAACTGCACTTGAATTCGGTGGCCTTTCACTCTGCTTGAAGTGGTAGGAAACTGCACTTGAATTCGGTAGACCTGCACCCTGCTTGAAGTGGTAGGAAACTGCACTTGAATGTTGTGGCCTTGCACCCTGCTTGAAATGGTAGGTAAATGGATTTGAATTTGGTGGCCTTGCACCCTGCTTGAAATGTAATTTCAAGGAATAGCAATGAGTCAACTGCCAGCCCACCAGCTGTAAGTGAGATGCCAGCAGATCAGGCTTGTGGGACTGAGCTGCCACCCCAAGAACCCATACCAGCGTTCCAGAAAGCCCCTCCACTGGCCACCAATATTAGAATTGGTGAAGAGGTGGAATATTGCGTCGGGGGACCAGCCCTCCCGTGTGAACATTGGACCCAACGGGTCCCACTAAGTCTAGTATATAATAGATTAATGCACAGTCTTATACCCAGAGGAGGAGAATCAAGAAACAATGATACAGGTTTCAGGTGTGGTCGGAGATGCTATGGTAAAATAGGTACATGGATAGGATAGGTTTAGAGGGACATGGGCCTTACGCAGGCTTGTGGGACTATAGTAGATCGGCCATGTTGATTGACATGACCAAGGTGGGCCGAAGAGCCTTGTTCCATGCCGTGTGCCTCTATGACTCTGAGGCACAACTTGGGCCATAATAACTCAAACAGTGCAGACTACACAGTGTCCAAACACAAGTGTCACCACGTTTTATGCTCCATCTTGTACTCCTCACTTTCTCAGAAAGCCTCTCCCCCGTCACTGCATTAATGCACATCTGAATCTTCAATGAGGACGATTCATCACCTCTACGATCACTCCCTGTGTCCTTTCAACTACTGTCTGCAGGTTCACAGATCAGGAAGGTTTAGAAGGGTATGGACCAAATGCAGGCAGGTGGGACCAGTCTAGATGGAGCATCTTGGGCCGAGGAGCCTGTTTCCTAGCTGTACGAGTCTATGACTTTATGATTTGGATTAATGAAGCCAAACCTGGAGATGATACATAGAACATAGAATAGTGCAGCGCGGGAACTGGCCCATCGATGCCCCATATCTACACCAACAATATCATGCCAATTTGATCTAATCCCATCTACCTGCTCATGGACTGGATCCTCTGTTCCCTGACTGTGTCAATCATGTGTCAGTCTAAACAGCGTTTCCACCACCTCCTCATGCAGGACCTTCCAGGAACCGAACAAAGTCTGTGTAAAAAAACGTGTCCAGCCTGTCCCTTTTAAACATTCCTCTCTCCAGCCAGAGACATCCCCACCCTGGGAACAAGACTGACAATATCTATGCCCCTTATATTCTATACTTCTATTGGGCCTCCACTTAGCCTTCATTATTTAGGTAAAACAATCCAATCTTTGTCTGCCTTAACTCAGACCATATTTACAACTGATGTGTATTCTAGTGGATCATTTGACAACTTTCCCCATGATCCACAATTCTGTAAATAGTTCTATTGTTTTTTAACTCACTAATTCGACCACCTACGTTTTTGTCCAAATCATGGACATGTTTAGAAATTGCAGCGGTTCCAGAACTGATCCTTACAGAATACTACTGGTCACGAACCTAGTCAGTATAACACTCCTCCACCACTATTCCCCTCTCCTGTTTCCCCTTACTCTAAGCCCTTTGATTTTCTCTTCTCTGTCCCTACAGTCTTGACTATTCTGCAGCACCCACACCCCTCCCGTTTCACTCACCTGCTACTTGGATGATACTCGATGATTCCTTGTTTGATGAATCTTGGTCATGATGGATTTCACCACTTGGGTCAGTTCCAGGGCGGTGAACCACGTCTCCTATTCCTCTCCCTCTGGACTGACATTGTTCCTTTTCCTCTTCGGCGGGTTCCCATCCCATTGACCTTTTGCTCTCAATCCCACTTTGCTTTTCCGTGCCTGGCCAAAGTCTTTTGAGGAAATTGCCCACGTGTGTTAATTTCCCACCTGAAAATAAAACGTTAATTGCAGGTTGCAGAAACATTTCTAATTGAGAAAAGCACAGGTTTGGAATAGCTGGCAGCAATCTGAGTTGACATTCTGGAGCAGGGGTGGGGAACCTTTCATGTTGGAATGCCGCATTAAGTTAGCTGTAATCTAATAAGGCCGCTTCCAAGAAACTTCAATTAGATATACTTCAAAATCACATTATTTTGTAAAAAAATCTAACTACTATGTACTGTCTTCAAGAAAATGAAAACATGTTGTTCATTCTAAAGTTAATTAACCTTTTCATGACTTTGTTGTGACTGCTTTTTGTGGGAAAGCATTTGAATGTTTGGTTGTAACATGGAGGTACACAGTTTCAGCTGAACTTCTAGATGGGTATCCGTCATTTGTGACCTTAAGGGCATCTTGATTTGGGTTCGTCCGGAGAATGTAGAATCGCAGCAATAAGTGGTTGAACAGCAAGAAAGCATTTTTCGTGCGGGGAGGATTATTTTGTTGAATCCTTTACTCCTTGGTATGTTAAATACGTTCATTTTAAGATTAAAATAAAAATAATAAAAGACGACCAGTAACATATTAATAAAAATAAAAGGATTTGTTCTACAAAATTGGTTCATTTAAAAGGCCGCACTTCATGGCCTATAAGGCCGCATGTGGCCTTAAGGCTGCAGGTTCCCCACACCTGGATAAGAACGTGGAAGAAGCTGTCCTTGAATTATTTCCGAGCTGTCCGTTACTTTAGAGAGCTCGGAAAAATGCTGAAAAGCAGGACCTCCAGGGTTGTTATCTCCGGTTTGCTTCCAGTTCCTCGTGCTGGCGAGAGCAGGAACAGGGAGATACGGGACCTGAACGTGTGGCTGAGGAACTGGTGCACGGGGCAGGGATTTAGATTCTTAGATCACTGGGATCTGTTTTGGGGTAAGGGGGAACTGTACAAAAGGGACGGATTGCATCTTAACAGGTGTGGGACCAGCATTCTGGCAGGCAGGTTTGCCACTGCTACACGGGTGGTTTTAAACTGAATAAGGGGGGTGGGGTGTCGAATGGGATAGTGGAGGATGGAGTTAAAGGGAAAGGGTTTCTTAAATGTGTGAGCGTAGAGACAGAGGGGTGTAAAATGAGGGTAGAAGCAATAGGTAGCAAGGTGAAAAGTAAAAGTAGCAGGCAGACAAAACCAGGGCAAAAATCAGAAAGGGCCACTTTTCAACATAATTGTATAAGGGGTAAGAGTGTTGTAAAAACAAGCCTGAAGGCTTTGTGTCTCAATGCAAGGAGTATTCGTAATAAGGTGGATGAGTTGAATGTGCAGATAGCTATTAATGACTATGATATAGTTGGGATCACGGAGACATGGCTCCAGGGTGACCAAGGCTGGGAGCTGAACATCCAGGGATATTCAATATTCAGGAGGGATAGAGAGAAAGGAAAAGGAGGTGGGGTAGCGTTGCTGATTAGAGAGGAAATTAACGCAATGGAAAGGAAGGACATTAGTTTGGAGGATGTGGAATCGGTATGGGTAGAGCTGCGAAACAATAAGGGGCAGAAAACGCTGGTGGGTGTTGTGTACAGGCCACCTAACAGTAGTAGTGAAGTTGGAGATGGTATCAAACAGGAAATTAGAAATGCGTGCGACAAAGGCAAACCCGTTATAATGGGTGACTTCAATCTACATATAGATTGGGTGAATCAAATTGGCAGGGGTGCTGAGGAAGAGGATTTCTTGGAATGTATGCGGGATAGTTATCGAAATCAACATGTAGAGGAACCAACGAGAGAGCAGGCTATTTTAGACCGGGTATTGAGTAATGAGGAAGGGTTAGTTAGCAGTCTTGTTGTACGTGCCCCCTTGGGCAAGAGTGACCATAATATGGTTGAGTTCTTCATTAGGATGGAGAGTGACATTGTTAATTCAGAAACAATGGTTCTGAACTTAAAGAAAGGTAACTTTGAGGGTATGAGACGTGAATTGGCCAAGATTGACTGGCAATTAATTCTAAAAGGGTTGACGGTGGATATGCAATGGAAGACATTTAAAGACTGCATGGATGAACTACAAAAATTGTTCATCCCAGTTTGGCAAAAAATAAATCAGGGAAGGTAGTGCATCCGTGGATAACAAGGGAAATCAGGGATAGTATCAAAGCGAAGGATGATGCGTACAAATTAGCCAGAAAAAGCAGCATACCGGAGGACTGGGAGAAATTCAGAGACCAGCAGAGGAGGACAAAGGGCTTAATTAGGAAAGGAAAAATAGATTATGAAAGAAAACTGGCAGGGAACATAAAAACTGACTGCAAAAGTTTTTATAGATATGTGAAAAGAAAGAGATTAGTTAAAACAAATATAGGTCCCTTGCAGTCAGAAACAGGTGAATTGATCATGGGGAACAAGGATATGGCGGACCAATTGAATAACTACTTTGGTTCCGTCTTCACTAAGGAAGACATAAATAATCTGCCGGAAATAGCAGGGGACCACGGGTCAAAGGAGTTGGAGGAATTGAGTGAAATCCAGGTTAGCCGAGAAGTGGTATTGGGTAAATTGAATGGATTAAAGACCGATAAATCCCCGGGGCCAGATAGGCTGCATCCCAGAGTACTTAAGGAAGTAGCTCCAGAAATAGTGGATGCATTAGTGATAATCTTTCAAAATTCTTTAGATTCTGGAGTAGTTCCTGAGGATTGGCGGGTAGCAAACGTAACCCCACTTTTTAAGAAGGGAGGGAGAGAGAAAATGGGTAATTACAGACCAGTTAGTCTAACATCGGTAGTGGGGAAACTGCTAGAGTCAGTTATTAAAGATGGGATAGCAGCACATTTGGAAAGTGGTGAAATCATTGGACAAAGTCAGCATGGATTTACAAAAGGTAAATCATGTCTGACGAATCTTATATAATTTTTCGAGGATGTAACTAGTAGCGTGGATAGGGGAGAACCAGTGGATGTGGTGTATCTGGACTTCCAGAAGGCTTTCGACAAGGTCCCACATAAGAGATTAGTATACAAACTTAAAGCACACGGCATTGGGGGTTCAGTATTGATGTGGATAGAGAACTGGCTGGCAAACAGGAAGCAAAGAGTAGGAGTAAACGGGTCCTTTTCACAATGGCAGGCAGTGACTAGTGGGGTACCGTAAGGCTCAGTGCTGGGACCCCAGCTATTTACAATATATATTAATGATCTGGATGAGGGAATTGAAGGCAATATCTCCAAGTTTGCGGATGACACTAAGCTGGGGGGCAGTGTTAGCTGTGAGGAGGATGCTAGGAGACTGCAAGGTGACTTGGATAGGCTGGGTGAGTGGGCAAATGTTTGGCAGATGCAGTGTAATGTGGATAAATGTGAGGTTATCCATTTTGGTGGCAAACACAGGAAAGCAGACTATTATCTAAATGGTGGCCGACTAGGAAAAGGGGAGATGCAGCGAGACCTGGGTGTCATGGTACACCAGTCATTGAAAGTAGGCATGCAGGTGCAGCAGGCAGTGAAGAAAGCGAATGGTATGTTAGCTTTCATAGCAAAAGGATTTGAATATAGGAGCAGGGAGGTTCTACTGCAGTTGTACAGGGTCTTGGTGAGACCACACCTGGAGTATTGCGTACAGTTTTGGTCTCCAAATCTGAGGAAGGACATTATTGCCATATATGGAGTGCAGAGAAGGTTCACCAGACTGATTCCTGGGATGTCAGGACTGTCTTATGAAGAAAGACTGGATAGACTTGGTTTATACTCTCTAGAATTTAGGAGATTGAGAGGGGATCTTATAGAAACTTACAAAATTCTTAAGGAGTTGAACAGGCTAGATGCAGGAAGATTGCTCCCGATGTCGGGGAAGTCCAGGACAAGGGGTCACAGCTTAAGGATAAGGGGGAAATCCTTTAAAACCGAGATGAGAAGAACTTTTTTCACACGGAGAGTGGTGAATCTCTGGAACTCTCTGCCACAGAGGGTAGTCGAGGCCAGTTCATTGGCTATATTTAAGAGGGAGTTAGATGTGGCCCTTGTGGCTAAGGGGATCAGAGGGTATGGAGAGAAGGCAGGTACGGGATACTGAGTTGGATGATCAGCCATGATCATATTGAATGGCGGTGCAGGCTCGAAGGGCCGAATGGCCTACTGCTGCACCTAATTTCTATGTTTCTATGTAATCTGGTGCTATGTTATCTCCATTTATCTAATACTAGACTAAGTGGGACCCGTTGGGTCCCAGCATCACACAGGAGGGCTGGTCATCAACGCAATATTCCACCTCTCCCACCAATTCCAATATTGCTCGCCAGTGGGGGGGGGGGGGTGTCTGTTGCGCTAGTATGGGTGTTGCGGGATGAAGGTACTGGTTTCCAGAGGGTTAGTATAGACATTGTGGGCCTATGGTTGCTTGGGCTGGCATCCAACCGTTGCAAATATTTTAAAAGCCAAGCCAAGGCAAACAATTGGGCTGCAGCCACCCGACAACCAAAATTCATTTTGTGAACACAAACTTGTTAAAAAGGAGATGCAAACAATTGGGCTGCAGATACCAGACAACCAAAATTCATTTTGTGAACAGACTTGTTAAAAAAAAAGGCGAGGCAAACAATTGGGCTGCAGACACCCGGCAACCAATATTCACTTTGTGAACACAAACTTGTCAAAAAGGCGAGGCAAACAATCGGGCTGCAGACACCCGACAACCAATATTCATTTTGTGAACACGAACTTGTCAAAAGGGCGAGGCAAACAATTGGGCTGCAGCCACCCGACAACTAATATTCATTTTGTGAACACAAACATGTTAAAAAAAAGGCGAGGCAAACAATTGGGCTGCAGACACCCGGCAACCAAAATACATTTTGTGAACACAAACTTGTTAAAATAAAGGCGAGGCAAACAGTTGGGCTGCAGACACCCGACAACAACATTCATTTTGTGAAGACAAACATGTTAAAAAAAAGAGGCGAGGCAAACAATTGGGCTGCAGACACCCGACAACCAAAATTCATTTTGTGAACACAGACTTGTTAAAAAAAAAAAGGCGAGGCAAACAATTGGGCTGCAGACACCCGACCACCAAATTTCATTTTGTGAACACAAACTTTTTAAAAAGGGCTGCAGCCACTTTACAGCCGCATCGAGGGGACTCATCGTGGAGTAGACGTGCGTTCAGTGTTATTCGCAGCTCAGAGAGGCGTGATCCTCTCGCTTCCTGGTCTGGCAGAGACTGAGTGAGGCACGACACTTCCTGTTTTATAGTCCATCCCCCTACCGCCAGCGGGGGCAGCAGAGAGAATAGGGAATTTTGTAAAAACCTTAATATCTCTCGCATTTTTCATCGACGGAAAAGATCCTCCGCACTCATATGGCGGAGGGGGGCTCTGAGCGAGGTGGCCAAAAATGACGGCTGTAGGTGGCGGCGTTCTCTCGGAAATCGCAGCACAGTTGGCTAAAAGTGGTCAAGATCAGAGATTTAGTAATATAGATACAATTTGGATGCTTGTTACTTTGAGATAATCTGATAATTTTGTTCCAAGTTTTCCTGATTTTAGCCTTGCAGTTATCTGCCAAAATACTGATCACTTGACTAAACATTTCTACGGCCACAACTGGATTTGAACCAGTATTTGTGGATGATTAGTCAACATGTTAGACGGACAAGTGACATTTCAAGTGTAATCCTGATAAGGCCACGTTGACACAAGGTGGAGCGATAAATACAACCAGGATATTCACCATGAATGACAAGGGCCTAGAGGCCACTGAGAAACACCCGTACAAATCCAAGCGCAGGCTTGGCGATCGCTTCGCCCAACACCTCCGCTCGGTTCGCAACAACCAACCTGATCTCCCGGTGGCTCAGCACTTCAACTCCCCCTCCCATTCCCAATCCGACCTTTCGGTCCTGGGCCTCCTACATGGCCAGAGTGAGTCCCACCGTAAATTGGAGGAGCAGCACCTCATATTACGCTTGGGCAGTTTACACCCCAGCGATATGAACATTGAATTCTTCAATTTCAAATAGTCCCTGCTTTCTCCTCAGCTTCCCAGCTCTCCCTCAGGCAACTGTCTCCGCCTCTTCCTTTCTTCATCCCCCCTCCCGCCCTCACATCAGTCTGAAGAAGGGTCGCCTGTTTCCTTCGCTCCATAGATGCTGCCTCACCCGTTGAGTTTCTCCAGCATTTCTGTCTACATATAAATCCATAATCCCTAAAGTCAGCGGCACACACAACGACACCATTTAACATTCTTGTCATTAGCTACAGGATAGAATGCAAGTGAAAGGAGGCCTTGATACAGGGGGTTGATTAAGCCTTAAGTTGGAGGAGTGTGTACAATTCTGATTTCCATACTGGGGGAAGGATGCCTTTGCACTGGAGATGATGCAGAGGAGATTCAGCATATTGCTCAGAAATGAATATTTCAATAATCAGCAGAGACTGGCGTGATTAAAGTCGTCTTCCTTGAAAAAGAGTGCTGATTTATCAGACAATTCCTGCATCCGCCCACCTGTGACGGTGATGTCCCTGTAGATGTCAACTCTCTGTGCTGAGCCCCTTCCGTATTCCCACTTCTGTATGAACATCATTTCTTGCATCAGCTCTAC
The DNA here is from genome assembly GCF_010909765.2 of Amblyraja radiata. Lineage (NCBI taxonomy): Eukaryota > Metazoa > Chordata > Chondrichthyes > Rajiformes > Rajidae > Amblyraja > Amblyraja radiata. The sequence continues at coordinate 1,682,359 of NW_022630102.1, forward strand.
AACCCACTGACAGGGCATCATATATATGTCACAGAAGGCACACAAACCTTTTTGTTCCTTTGATGTAGAGGCCAATGAATCACCTCCCAAGTCACCACCTTCAGCCATGATGTCGACAGGAGTTCACAAACACTTTAGCTCTGGAATGAACAATATTAGTATAACCATCAGGTGACAATTGAATGTGAAGGAAGACATTGCCTTGTGAACCAACAAACAGCATTACAGTGCAGCGGGGATGGGGAAAACACCCCATCCAAACAAGGTTTAAGAACGTAGTGCAGATGCTGGATAAATGAAAGGCAGATAGAAATGCTGGAGAAACTCAGCGGGTGAAACAGCATCTATGTAGCGATGGAATGGGTGACGTTTCGGACTGATGTTGAGTTGGGCGGGGCAGGAAAAAGAAAGGAAGAGGCAGAGACAGAAGGCTATGGGAGAGCTGGGAAGGGGAGGGGAAGGAGGGAGAAACAGGGACTACCTGAAATTGGAGAAGTCAATGTTCATAACGCTGGAGGAGTTGAAGTGCTGGGCCACCGGGAGATCAGGTTAGTTAGTGAGAACAAACACAAACGTGGCTGTGGTAACGGGTCTGGGGGAAGGAAAACAAACCTCCGTTTGGTTCGCCTTAACCAACCTGATCTCCCAGTGGCCCAACACTTCAACTCCCCCTCCCATTCCCAATCCATCCTTTCTGTCCGGGGCCTCCTCCAGAGGTAGTCCCACTGCAAATTTGAGGAGCAGCACCTCATGTTTCACTTGGGTAGTTTACACCCCAGCGTTATGAACATTGACTTCACCAATTTCAGGTCGTCCCTGCTTTCTCCCTCCTTCCCCTCACCTTCCCAGCTCTCCCACAGCCCACAGTCTCCGCCTCTTTCTTTCTACTTCCCACCCCGCCCTTCCCCCGCCTCCACATCCGTCTGAAGAAAGGCTTCGACCTGAAACGTCACATACTCCTCCGCTCCACAGATGTGTCCCAGATAGGACAATTACATTCTTGCTTGCTGCAGCACAAGAGAATATTTTGGGCATAAATACAGAACAGATCAGTGTGTCCATATACCATAAATAAATAAACAGATAAAGTGGAATAGGTTGTTATAGGTCAGTTTGTTTGAAATTGAGTTTAATCAAGTCAAGTCTATTCGTCACATACACATACGAGATGTGCAGTGAAATTAAAAGTGGCAATGCTCGCGGACTTTGTGCAAAAAGACAAACAAACAAACAAACAAACAAACAAACAAACAACCAAACAAACTACAAATAGAATGGAACAGAATCACATATTATTTTACGTATTATATTTTGTGGGCGGAAGGAAAAATGAAAAAGCAGCACTTTTTAAAAAAAGCAGTAGAATGGTTCAGTAAAAGTTAGCCCCTGGTGAGATAGGAGTTTACAGTCCTACTGGCCTCTGGGAAGAAATTCGTTCTCAACATCTCCGTTCTCACAGCATGTCAACTGTGGCATTTGCCTGACCGTAGCATCTGGAACAGTCTGTTGCAGGGGTGGAAGGGGTCTCCCATGATTTTATTGGCTCCGAGTTGCACCTCCATATGTACTGTATAGTTCCTGCAGGGGGGCGAGCGAAGTTCCCATAGTGCGTTCGGTCGAACGCACTACTCTCTGCAAAGCCTTCTTGTCCTTTCAATTTTCCACACATAGACTGGGAAACACATTCCGTAAATGGGCTGGATGGTTTGGCGTTTGTAAAATGTGTGCAGGATAGTTTTTTGCAGCAATACATAGAGGTACCTACTAGAAGAGGGGCAGTGCTGGACCTCCTGTTAGGAAATGAGACAGGTCAGGTGCGGAGGTATGCGTTGGGGAGCTCTTCGGGTCCAGTGATCACAATACCATTAGTTTCAATATAATTATGGTGAGGGTCAGAACTGGACATAGGGTTGAGATTTTTGATTGGAGAAAGGCTAACTTTGATGAGATGCGAAATGATTTAAAATGAGTGAATTGGGACATTTTGTTTTATGGGAAGGATGTAGAAGAGAAATGGAGGACATTTAATGGGGACATTAAGAGTACATAATCTTTATGTCCCTGTTCGGTTGAATGGAAATAGTAAAAATTGAAAAGAGCCATGGTTTTCAAGGGAAATTGGACACTTGGTTCGGAAAAAGAGAGAGATCTACAATAATTATAGGCAGCATGGAGTAAATGAGGTGCTTGAGGAGTATGAGGAATGTAAAATGAATGTTAAGAAATAAATTAGAAAAGCTAAAAGAAGATATGAGGTTGCTTTGGCAAGTAAGGTGAAAGTAAATCCAAAGGGTTTCTACATCTATATTAATAGCAAAAGGATAACGAGGGATCAAATTGGTCCATTAGAGAGTCAGAGTGGACAGCTATTTTGCAGAGCCAAAAGAGATGGGGGAGATATTGAACAATTTATTTTCTTCGGTATTCACCAAGGAGAAGGATATTAAATTATGTGAGGTAAGGGAAACAAGTAGAGTAGCTATGGAAACTATGAGATTCAAAGAAGAGGAAGTATTGACACTTTTGAAAAATATAAAAGTGGATAAGTCTCCAGGTCCAGGCAGGATATTCCCTAGGACATTGAGGAAAGCTAGTGTAGAAATAGCAGGGGCTATGACTGACATATTTCAAATGTCATTAGAAACGGGAATAGTGCCCGAGGATTGGCGTACTGCGCATGTTGTTCCATTGTTTAAAAATTGTTCTAAGAGTAAACCTAGCAATTCTAGACCTGTTAGTTTGACTTCAGTGGTGGGAAAATTAAAGGAACAGATACTTAGAGATAATGTATATAAGCATCCGGATAAACAGGGTCTGATTAGGAACAGTCAACATGGATTTGTGCCTGGAAGGTCATGTTTGACTTACCTTCTGGAATTTTTTGAATGGGTTACTAGGGAAATTGATGAGGGTAAAGCAGTGGATGTTGTCTATATGGACTTTAGTAAGGCCCTTGACAAGGTTCCTCATGGAAGGTTGGTTAATAAGGTTCAATTGTTGGGTATAAATGCAGCAGTAGCAAGATGGATTCAACAGTGGCTGAATGGAAGACGCCAGAGAGTAATGGTGGGTACAGAACATTGCTGGGGAAACTCAGCGGGTGCAGCAGCATCTATGTAGCGAAGCAAATAGGCGACGTTTCGGGCCGAAACCCTTCTTCAGACTGATGGGGGGTGGGAGGAGACATAGTGCGTTCAGAGGGGGAAAGATTAGAGTGAGACAGGGGAGTGGAGAAGTTGAGGCGGTTGACGTCGCGGCGGCAGTTCTGAATAAAGAGTTCCAGAGCCGGGACTTTACGAGGGGGGTTCCACGAGGAGGGGGTGCGTTGGAGACGGGAAAAGGGGTCATCATTGGGGGGCGAGGACTCCTTCCCATGGAAGTGCGCTGTGAGGCGGAGACGACGGTAGAAGCTCTCCAAGCCATGGTGGGCGCGGAACTCATTGAGATGGGGACGGAGGGGAACAAAGGTAAGACCTCTGCTGAGGACAGACCGTTGGGTGGGGGAGAGGGGGAGGTCGGGGGGGATGGTGAACACCCGGCAGGGGTGGGGGTTGGGGCCAGAGGAATGCAGGTGGGTAGACTGGGGACGGGGCGATGTGTGGGGGAGGGGGGTTGTGGGTGTTGGAGGAGTGGTGGGTGGTCAGGGGGTGGGGGGGAGAGAGGGCTGTAATGTGGGTGGGGAAGAGCGGGGGTGACATGGTTGGGGGGGGGGGGTGGGGGAGGGTCAGTGGAGCAGCCACTGAGGTTAGCAAGGCTGGGCAGACGGGCGCTAGGACCCAGTGGAGTTAAGTCCAGTAGAGTGGGAGTAAGCAGCTTGGAGGCTGCAGGCCCAGTGCAGAGTCCAGGCTCCAGGTAAGGCGACGGCTGTGGGTTGCTGGAGGGGGGTGGAGTGGCGCGGGTCACCGGACCCGATGCTCGGAGTCCAGTGGCGCGGGTCAACGGACCCGATGGTCGGAGTCGAGTGGCGCGGGTCACCGGACCCGATCCGATGGTCGTGGTCCAGTGGTGGTTGAGTCGGGGTCCGCGGGCGATGCGTGGGTGGTCCCGGTGGGCGGAAGGTCGGCGGGTCGGCGGCGAGATGAACCGGGTGCGTTGCGGCGGTCATGTTCTGCCCTCCGGCTCTGGAACTCTTTATTCAGAACTGCCGCCGCGACGTCAACCGCCTCAACTTCTCCACTCCCCTGTCTCACTCTAATCTTTCCCCACCATCCCCCCCGACCTCCCCCTCTCCCCCACCCAACGGTCTGTCCTCAGCAGAGGTCTTACCTTTGTCCCCCTCCGTCCCCATCTCAATGAGTTCCGCGCCCACCATGACTTGGAGCGCTTCTACCGTCGTCTCCGCCTCACAGCGCACTTCCATGGGAAGGAATCCTCGCCCCCCAATGACGACCCCTTTTCCCGTCTCCAACGCACCCCCTCCTCGTGAAACCCCCCTCATAAAGTCCCGGCTCTGGAACTCTTTATTCAGAACTGCCGCCGCGACGTCAACCGCCTCAACTTCTCCACTCCCCTGCCTCACTCTAATCTTTCCCCCTCTGAACGCACTGTCTCCTCCCACCCTCCTATCCGCCCGCCCTCGGGCTCCTCCTCCTCCTCCCCTTTTCCTTCTTTCTCACCCCCCCCCCCCCCCCCACCCCCTGAGGAAGGGTTTCGGCCCGAAACATCGCCTATTTCCTTCGCTCCATAGATGCTGCTGCACCCGCTGAGTTTCCCCAGCAATTGTGTGTTCCTTCGATATTCCAGCATCTGCAGTTCCCTTTTGAACAGAGGGTAATGGTGGATGGCTGTTTGTCACGTTGGAGGCAGGTGGCTAGTGGGGTGCCTCAGGGATCTGTGTTGTGTCCACTGTTGTTTGTCATGTACATCAATGATCTGGATGAAGGTGTGGTAAATTGGATTAGTAAGTATGCAGATCATACTAAGATAGGTGGTGTTGTGGAAAATGAAGAAGATTTGCAAAGTCTACAGAGAGATTTAGGCCATTTGGAAGAATGGGGGGGTAAATGGCATATGGAGTTTAATGCTGATAAGTCTGAAGTGCTACATCTTGGCAGGACAAATCAAAATAGGACGTACATGGTAAATGGTTGCGAATTGAGGAATGCAGTTGAACAGAGGGATCTAGGAATAACTGTGCATAGTTCCCTGAAGGTGGAATCTCATATAGATAGGGTGGTAAAGAAAGCTTTTGGTATGCGAGCGTTTATAAATCAGAGCATTGAGTATAGAAGTTGGGATATAATGTTAAAATTGTACAAGGCATTGGTGAGACCAATTCTGGAGTATGGTGTACAATTTTGGTCGCCCAATTATTGGAAGGATGTCAATAAAATAGAGAGAGTACAGAGGAGATTTACTAGAATGTTGCCTGGGTTTCAGCAACTAAGTTACAGAGAAAGGTTGAATAAGCTAGGTCTTTATTCTCTGGAGCGCAGAAGGTTAAGGGGGGACTTGATAGAGGTATTTTAAATGATGAGAGGGATAGACAGAGTTGACATGGATACGTTTTTCCCACTGAGGGTAGGGAAGTTTCAAACAAGATTCAAACTCCGTGCCGAACACTTTTCCCCCCTAGTCCCATCTACCTGCACTCAGACCATAACCCTCCATTCCTTTCCCGTCTATATAACTATCCAATTTATTTTTAAATTATAAAATCGAACCTGCCTCCACCACCTCCACTGGAAGCTCATTCCATACAGCTACCACTCTCTGAGTAAAGAAGTTCCCCCTCATGTTAGCCCTAAACTTCTGTCCCTTAATTCTCAAGTCATGTCCTCTTGTTTGAATCGTCCCTACTCTCAGTGGGAAAAGCTTATCCACGTCAACTCTGTCTATCCCTCTCATCATTTTAAAGACATCTATCAAGTCCCCCGTTAACCTTCTGCGCTCCAAAGAATAAAGATCTAACTTGTTCAACCTTTCTCTGTAACTTAGTTGTTGAAACCCAGGCAACTTTCTAGTAAATCTCCTCTGTACTTTCTCTATTTTGTTGACATCCATCCTATAATTAGGCGACCAAAATTGTACACCATACTCCAGAATTGGTCTCACCGATGCCTTGTACAATTTTAACATTACATCCCAACTTCTATACTCAATGCTCTGATTTATGAAGGCCAGCACACCAAAAGCTTTCTTTAGCACCCTATCTACATGAGATTCCACCTTCAGGGAACTGTGCACAGTTATTCCTAGATCCCTCTGTTCAACTGCATTCCTCAATTGACTACCATTTACCATGTACGTCCTATTTTGATTTGTCCTGCCAAGATGTAGTACCTCACACTTATCAGCATTAAACTCCATCTGCCATCTTTCAGCCCACTCTTCCAGATGGCCTAACTCTCTCTGTAGACTTTGAAAATCTATTTCATTATCCACAACACCACCTATCTTAGTATCATCTGCATACTTACTAATCCAATTTACCACACCATCATCCATATCATTGATGTACATGACAAACAACAGTGGACCCAACACAGATCCCTGTGGCACCCCACTAGTCACTGGCCTCCAAACTGGCAAACAGCCATCCACCATTACTCTCTGGCATCTCCCATTCAGCCACTGTTGAATCCATCTTGCTACTCCGCCATTGGACCTTCTTAACCATCCCACCACGGTGAAAGCAACAGGTGTCCTAAACTTTCTGAGGCGCAACTTTCATCATTGCTCAACTTCTGTCAATTGAAGCTAAACTTCACCCTCGTTGGACCTCATTTGGACTACGCAGTTGCAGCATCAGACCCATACACACATAAAACTTTTCTTCCATCGAACATGTCCAAAGACAGGAAGCTCGATTTGTTACTAACACCTATGAGAGAGAAGCGAGTGTCACCAAACTTCTGAATTCTCTGGGGTGGAACCCTCTCCAAGACAGACGTGAAGCTCACCGTTTGACCTGTTTTTACAAAATGTTCAATGATCAGCTCGACATAGACTACAAGACCTACACCAAACCCAAACCAATTAAGAGCAGGCGAGGGCATTCGATCCAATTTGTGATCCCAGCTACAAAGACAAATGTATACAGCAATTCGCTCTTCCCCCGCACAATTAAAGCATGGAATAATCTCTACCCAGCTATAGTTACCCAACCAGATGCAACTAAATTTAAAGTAGCTCTTTCTTCCCAATAACCCTTTCTGGCTTAAGCACTCCCTTCAACACCTCCAGTTTAAATTCCATTAGGAATATTTTGGAGGACCAAGAAACCAAGAAACCAAGAACCAAGAGGAACCTTGTCAAAGGCCTTACTGAAGTCCATATATACAACATTCATTGTTTTACCCTCATCAATTTCCCGAGTAACCTCTTCAAAAAATTCAAGAAGATTAGTCAAAAATGACATTCCAGGCACAAATCCATGTTGACTGTTCCTTATCAGACCCTGTTTATCCAGATGCTTATACATATTATCTCTAAGTATCCTTTCCATTAATTTTTCCACCACTGATGTGAAACTAACAGGTCTATAATTGCTAGGTTTACTCTTAGAACCCTTTTTAAACTGTAACAACATGGGCAGTAAGACAATCCTCCGGCACTATTCCCGTCTCTAATGACATTTGGAATATTTCTGTCATAGCCCCTGCTATTTCTACACTAACTTCCCTCAATGCCCTAGGGAATATCCTGTCCGGACCTGGAGACTTATCCAATTTTATATTTTTCAAAAGTGTCAGTACTTCCTCTTCTTTGAATCTCATAGTTTCCAAAGCTATTCTACTTGTTTCCCTTTGCTCACATAATTCTTCTCCTTGGTGAATACCGAAGAAATTGTTCAATATCTCCCCCATCACTTTTGGCTCTGCAGATAGCTGTCCACTCTGACTCTCTAATGGACCAATTTTATCCCTCGTTATCCTTTTGCTATTAATATAACTGTAGAAACCCTTTGGATTTACTTTCACCTTACTTGCCGAAGCAACCTCATATCTTCTTTTAGCTTTTCTAATTTATTTCTTAAGATTCTTTTTACATTCTTTATACTCCTCAAGCACCTCATTTATTCCATGTTGCCTATAATTATTGTAGATCTCTCTCTTTTCCCGAACCAAGTGTCCAATTTCCCTTTAAAACCATGGCTCTTTCCAATTTTTACTATTTCCATTCAACCGAACAGGGACATAAAGATTATGTACTCTTAAAATTTCACCTTTAAATGTCCTCCATTTCTCTTCCACATCATTCCATTAAAACAAAATGTCCCAATTCACACCTTTTAAATAATTTCGCATCTCCTCAAAGTTAGCCTTTCTCCAATCAAAAATCTCAACCCTAGGTCCAGTTATGACCCTCACCATAATTATATTGAAACTAATGGTATTGTGATCACTGGACCCGAACTGTTCCCCAACACATACCTCTGCCACCTGACCTGTCTCATTTCCTAACAGGAGGTCCAGCACCGCCCCTTTTCAAGTAGGTACCTCTATGTATAGCTGCAAAGAACTATCCTGCACACATTTTAGAAACTCCAAACCATCCAGCCCATTTACAGAATGTGTTTCCCAGTCTATGTGTAGAAAATTGAAATCTCCCACAATCACTACCTTGTGCTTACTACTAATATCTGCGATATCCTTACATATTTGCTCTTCCAATTCTCGCTCCCCATTTGGCGGTCTATAATACACCCCTATAAGTGTTGCTACCCCTTTACCATTTCTCAGTTCCACCCAAATAGCCTCCCTGGATGAGCCCTCTAATCTATCCTGCCAAAGCACTGCTGTAATACATTCCCTGACAAGCAATGCAACACCTCCACCTCTTGCCCCTCCAATTCTATCACACCTGAAGCAACGAAATCAGGAATATTTAGTTTCCAATCACAGACCTCCTGCACCCATGTTTCACTGATCGCCACATCATACTTCCAAGGTGTCAATCCTGGCTCTAAGCTCATCCACCTTTCTTACAATGCTCCTAGCATTAAAATATACACATTTAAGAAACCCACACCCTCTTATTCTCTGTTTATTATCTTTTTCTTCTTTCTCCCCTACATTTTGGGTCCGAGTGCTACACTTCTCTGCCTCCTGCCTCACACACTGACTGCTAGCTTTCCCTATTTGAGACCCTCCACCCAACCGTTCTAGTTTAAAGTCTCCCCAGTAGCCTTTGCAAATCTCCACGCCAGGATATTGGTCCCCCTCGGGTTCAAGTGCAACCCTTCGTTTCCGTACATGTCACACCTTCCCCAAAAGAGGTCCCAATGATCCAGAAACTTGAATCCATGCCCACTGCACCAGACCCTCAGCCACGCATTTATCCTCCACCTCTGGAGGATAAATGCCGCTGGAGACATTCACACTGAATGCGGCAGCCCCACAGATTGAGTTGTTTGATTGTATCACAGGGTCTGATGACATGAGACAGGACCGTACATTCAATCGGGGTCAGTCCCCGTCCACTGAATTGAAGTGATTCCACAGATCTCAGTGTCTGCTGAGCCAGTGCAGGATTTTGAGACTCAAACAGGTAGTGCATCGTGTTCAGGAGGCTCCGTTTACGAGCTTTACTCTCTATGTTTCTAGCCCGGCGTTTAACCTCCTCCTTCACCCAATCAATCACTCGGCAGATTGTTTGATGAGGGAATTGACCCAGAGACTCCTCCAGGATCTAAGCTGACCGTGGGGAGGACAGACCAGCGACAAAACGGAGACATACTTCAAATCGCCCGTCTATCATGCCATGGGCCTCAATGAGCAGTGTCTTTATATTCCCGGGATCCGGAGTAATGAATTGCGCGAGTGCAGCTACAAACTATAACCATATAATATAACCATATAACAATTACAGCACGGAAACAGGCCATCTCGACCCTTCTAGTCCGTGCCGAACACATAATCTCCCCTAGTCCCATATACCTGCGCTCAGACCATAACCCTCCATTCCTTTCCCATCCATATAACTATCCAATTTATTTTTAAATGATAAAAACGAACCTGCCTCCACCACCTTCACTGGAAGCTCATTCCACACAGCTACCACTCTCTGAGTAAAGACTTGGATGGTGAGGTGCGGGAAGGTGTACACCACGCACCGGGCTGAACCCTCTCTCTCCAAAAGTTCCATCAGGAACCCGGACAGGAACTGGGAAGGCTGCAGATTGTATTTGATCAAATCTTCATCTGTGAACACAATGTTCATCTCGGCCACTCCAGTGAAGGCCATCTGACCAACCCTCACTAACACCTCACGGGGGCTCTCAATCTCACGGCCGTGGTTTTTCAGGATGTTGTAATTAAAGTAGCAATATAGTTGGGTGATGGTCTTGGGAACTCGCTGCGGGCCCCGGTGTGTTTGTGTGAAGAAGGGGCCCAGTGTCAGGCCGAGGATCCAGCAGTAGGAGGGGTTGTAGCTCATGGTGTACATGATCTCGTTCTCCTTCACATGTTTGAAAACAGCTGCTGCCACCATCTGATCTTCAAAATACCTAGTGAAATATTCCTTCCGTTCCTCACCAACAATCCCAGGATTTCAGCCCAGACACTGATCCCTGCCTTTACCAGTAAATGTAACGCAGTGGGGCGGGTGGTCACTAGCACTGAACACCCTGGGAGCAGCTTGTCTGGGTTAAACTGTACACAATGTCAGACACGTCACACCACCACTCGGGATCTGGGCACTGGGGCTTTAGGCTCTGTGTCTCTCCGACTGTCAGCAAAATTCCTTGCCCTTGAATTCATCCAGACCGTCGAATATAAACAGCAAACCCTCAGGGTTCTTCCAGACCTCTCCCAGGATATTCCCAAAGGAAGGATACTGATCCAGAATCAGTTCCCTCAGGGTTACTCTGCAGTTAATTGTTCAAATCCCGGAATTTGAAACTGAAGACAAACTGGAAGTGTTGGTATATTTTCCCTGTGGCCCAGTCATGAACAATCTTTTGCACCAATGTTGTTTTTTTCCGATCCCCGGGACTCCGGCTACTGATGCTGAACTCCCAGATCGGGATATACTCGGGGAAAGGCTGTTGTGGAACAATTGATCAGTCCTGATTTTTCCAGTTCTCCCCGGAGATGTTTGTCTTGCCATTCCTCATGGTCCCGACCTCTTGCCAGCAGCTCATGTTCCACCATTGTCCGATCTCGAACAGTGGAGATGATTGTCAGCTCAGCGTATCGATTAAGCAGCAGGAAATTCTTAACCTTCTCATTCATCAGGATGGTGTTCACGCTCAGTGTTTCAGTCTGTGCCCGCAGAGTGTCCTCTGTTTCAGTTGAACATCTGTGGACATAGAGACAGCATGTCTGTATCTATTCTGGTGAAGGTGAAACAGCCAATATGTGTTCAGAAAAATTAGTAGGGGGATGTTTTTAAGTGAATCTTTGGAAAGTCACAGATCGAGAGGTTGAGAATGAACATTGGCCAGAAAATATTTCAACAACCCAAATGTAATACCGAATGTGTTTGCGTAAGCTTAAGGCAACGTTGGACGGTTTCTTACAGAATGAAGATTGTTTCACGGAGCTCCTAGTCCACGCCCTACTCTGTAGTGGTTATGGGGCATAAATATGGGCACTTGCTATTCTTCTGCAGTTGTACAGGGCTCTGGTGAGACCACACCTGAAGTATTGTGTGCAGTTTTGGCCTGTTGGCCTTCATAACAAGAGGAGTTGAGTATAGGAGCAAAGAGGTCCTTCTGCAGCTGTACAGGGCTCCGGTGAGAACACACCTGGAATATTGTGTGCAGTTTTGGCCTGTTGGCCTTCATAACAAGAGGAGTTGAGTCGAGGAGCAAATAGGTCCTTCTGCAGTTGTACAGGGCCCTGGTTGTCGTTGGGGCCTAGCACCGTGGAGCGGCCTCCAGCCTGAACGATCCGGGGGCTCGGGAGACTGAGGAGCTGCGGAGCTGCGGACAACGCACCATCGCGGGGCTGGCCGGCCTCGGAGTACGGGGAGCGGTGGTGACTCGCTGCTGCGCCTCGACTCCTGGGGCTCGGAGGCTCCAGCAACGCAGCCGCAGGTCCGGTGGACTGGGACATCGGGAGCTCGCGGGTCCGGGGGGAGAGAGAGACCGCTTCCCGGAGCTCCCGCAACGCGACTTCTCCAGCCCGTGTCGCGGGGTTGGAACGACCCGGACCGGGACCGTACATCACCTGGCGCGGCTTCATGGCCGTGGGACTCACCAGCGCCCGTGGGGGTTCCAACCTTGTACTTTCAGACCGGGAGCGGGGCCGTAAATCGCCCCGCGCGGCCTAAAATGGCCGTGGGACTTATCATCACCCGCCTGGGACTTGGACATCGGGAGAGAAATTGAGAGCAGGGGAGAGAAAAGACTTTGCCGGTTTGTGTGAATTTAATTGTGTTTATGTCTGTGGGACATTGTTTTTGTTTGTATGGCTGTGGAAACGAAATTTCGTTTGAGTCTCACTGGGGCTCAAATGACAATAAATTTGTATTGTATTGTATTGTATTGTATTGTATTGTATTGTATTGTATTGTATTGTATTGTATTGTATTGTATTGTATTGTTTTGTATTGTGGTGAGACCACACTGTATTGTGTACAGTTTTGGTCTCCTAATTTGAGGAAGGACATCGTTGTGATTGAGGCAGTGCAGCGTAGGTTCACCAGAATGATCTCTGTGATGGCGGGACTGTCATATGAGGACAGATTGAAATGACTAGACTTGTATTCACTGGAGTTTAGAAGGATGAGGGGGCATCTTATAGAAACATGTAAAATTATAAAAGGACTAGGCAAGCTAGATGCAGGAAAAATGTTCCCAATGTTGGGCGAGTCCAGAACCAGGGGCCACACAGTCTTAGAATAAAGGGGAGGCCATTTAAGACTGAGGTGAGAAAAATCGTTTCCACCCAGAGAGTTGTGAATTTGTGGAATTCCCTACCAAGTCACTGGATGGATTTAAGAGAGTGTTAGAAAGAGCTCTAGGGGATAGTGGAGTCAATGGATATGGGGAGAAGGCAGGAACGGGGTACTGATTGGGGATGGCCAGTTTTTCTTCATATGAAAGTCCTGACATCCCAGGAATCAGTCTGGTGAACCTTCTCTGTACTCCTTCTATGGCAAGAATGTCCTTCCTCAGATTAGGAGACCAAAACTGTACACAATACTCCAGGTGTGGTCTCACCAAGACCCTGTACAACTGCAGTAGAACCACCCTGATTCAAATCCTTTTGCTATGAATGCTAACATACCATTCACTTTCTTCACTGCCTGCTGCACCTGCATGCCTACTTTCAATGACTGGTGTACCATGACACCCGGGTCTCGTTGCATCTCCCCCTTTTCCTAATCGGCCACCATTAGTCAAACAGGATTTCCCCTTCATAAATCCATGGTGACTTGGGCCAATCCTTTTACTGCTATCCAAATTTGCCGTTATTACTTCTTTAATAATTGACTCCAGCATCTATCGTCTCCACCACCGATATCAGGCCAACTGGTTTATAATTCCCCGTGATACCTACTTATCCAGAAATAGTAACATTTGCAGGGAGAGACTTTGGTTCTGTCTTCACTAAGGAAGACATAAATAATCTGCCGGAAATAGCAGGGGACCGGGGGTCAAATGAGATGGAGGAACTGAGTGAAATCCAGGTTAGCCGGGAAGTGGTGTTAGGTAAATTGAATGGATTAAAGGCCGATAAATTCCCAGGGCCAGATAGGCTCCATCCCAGAGTACTTAAGGGAGTAGCCGCAGTACTTCATCATAATTTGTCATTATTTTTCAAATCTCTTTAGATTCTGGAGTAGTTCCTGAGGACTGGAGGGTAGCTAATGTAACCCCGCTATTTAAAAGGGAGGGAGAGAAAAACGGGGAATTACAGACCAGTTAGTCTAACATCGGTGGTGGGGTAAATTCTGGAGTATTTTATGAAAGATGGGATAGCAGCACATTTGGAAAGTGGTGAATTCATTGCACAAAGTCAGCATGGATTTATGAAAGGTAAATCATATCTGACAAATCTTACAGAATGTTTCGAGGATGTAACTAGTAGAGTGGATAAGGGAGAACCAGAGGATGTGTTATATCTGGACTTTCAGAACGCTTTCGACAAGGTCCAACATAAGAGATTAGTATACAAACTTAAAGCACACGGTATTGGGGGTTCAATATTGATGTGGATAGAGAACTGGCTGGCAGACAGGAAGCAAAGAGTAGGAGTAAACGGGTCCTTTTCAGAATGACAGGCAGTGACTAGTGGGGTACCGCAAGGCTCAGTGCTGGGACCCCAGCTATTTACAATATATATTAATGATCTGGACGAGGGAATTGAATGCAACATCTCCAGGTTTGCGGAAGACACGAAGCTGGGGGGCAATGTTAGCTGTGAGGAGGATGCTAGGAGGCTGCAAGGTGACTTGTATAGGTTGGGTGAGTGGGCAAATGCATGGCAGATGCAGTATAATGTGGATAAATGTGAGGTTATCCACTTCGGTGGCAAAAACAGGAAAGTAGACTTTCATCTGAATGGTGGCCGATTAGGAAAAGGGGAGATGCAACGAGACCTGGGTGTCATGGTACACCAGTCATTGAAAGTAGGAATGCAGGTGCAGCAGGCAGTGAAGATAGCAAATGGTATGTTCGCATTCATAGCAAAAGGATTTGAGTATAAGAGCAGGGAGGTTCTACTGCAGTTGTACAGGGGTCCTGGTGAGACCACACCTGGAGCATTGCGTACAGTTTTGGTCTCCTAATCTGAGGAAATACATTCTTGCCATGGAGGGAGTACAGAGAAGGTTCACCAGACGGATTCCTGGGATGGCAGGACTTTCATATGAAGAAAGACGGGATAGACTCGGCTTGTACACGCTAGAATTTAGAAGATTGAGAGGGGATCTTATAGAAACTTACAAAATTCTTAAGGGGTTGGACAGGCTAGATGCAGGAAGATTATTCCCAATGTTGGGGAAGTCCAGAACAAGGGGTCACAGTTTAAGGGTAAGGGGGAAACCTTTTAGAACCGAGATGAGAAAATCATGTTTTACACAGAGAGTGGTGAATCTGTGGAATTCTCTGCCACAGAAAGGAGTTGAGGCCAGTTCATTGGCTATATATAATAGGGAGTTAGATGTGCCCCTCGTGGCTAAAGGGATCAGGGGGTATGGAGAGAAGGCAGGTACAGGATACTGAGTTGGATGATCAGCCATGATCACATTGAATGGCGGTGCAGGCTCGAAGGGCCGAATGGCATACTCCTGCACCTATTTTCTATGTTTCTATGTTTCTATGTCTTCGCCGGATCAGTGTAGGGGGTGGAGAAAGTTGGAAAGGAGAGGTGGGAGTGGTCGCCTTAGGTTCCCTTCCCTCTGCAGATGCGGCATGGCCCAGCGCGATCCCCCACCGCTTGCCATCTTGGTGAGGGGTCGACGTCTGTTGCGCAGGTTGATGGTGGCCATCTTGGTGAGGGGTTTGACAGCGGCCATCTTGGTGAGGGGTCGACGTCTGTTGTGCTGGTTGACGGCGGCCATCCCGATGAGGTGTTGATGACGGCCATCTTGTTCGTGTCTGACCCTTCAAAACGCCATCTTGCGATGGTGCCAATGGCCCAATCACTTTTGGCCCATTCACCCCTCTAAACCTGTCTTGTCCATGGAACTCTCCAGGCATCTTAGGTTCCAACCCCTTCGCCCACATGTGGCTGATCAATGCATGCAGGAAAGGACTGTGGACGCTGGTTTAAACCGTAGATAGACACAATGTGCTGGAGTAACTCAGGCCGCATCTCTGGAGAGAAGAAATTGGAGTTGTTTCGTGATCAGCAGAGTCAAGAGTCAAGGGTTAAGAATGTTTTATTGTCATATGTCCCAGATAGACCAATGAAATTCTTACTTGCTGTAGCACAACTGAATAAGCAAACATAGTACAAGTTCAAGTTCATATTGTCACATGCCCCAATTAGGATACAGTGATATTTGAGTTACCATACAGGCATATGAGTAAAAATAACACAATCCACAATATAATTTAACATAAACTTGATCCACCACAGTGGAATCAGCTCCGCAATGTTAAATTCCGCGCAGCGCCTGCTGCTTGAAGCTCCAGGATGGTCTCCGGTCTGGAAAGGCCGCACCAATCTAGTTGTTCGGCCGCGAGGGGGTCGAAGATACGACACGGAAAACAGTTGCATCTCTGTCATGAAAACGGGTTGGGCCCGATTCACCCCCCCCCCCCACATAAAACATACCAAGAAACATTAAAACATACATTTAGACACACTAAAGATAACAAAACACGTCTACTATGACTAATGAAGTAATTGGTACCCATGCAGTAGATAATATATTTTTGTAGAGCAGTAGCTAACAAATAAAAGATGTTTACCTCACAGTGTAACTGTCGGCTAATTCTGCTGTGAAATCGGAACAAGTGAGTAGTTTTCTGCAGCCATCTCTCCAGCATATCGCTCTAAATTAATTTATTCCACAAATAGAGACATTTATTTCATTGGAATACGACTTGGCTCCAGTGGGTTAATGACCAGAAGTCCTTGTTTACCACAGATGGAGTCTTGCGGACGTCCAAGGGCGGAGAGCGAGATCCTACCTTCGGCGTTGAGAGGGAACGGCCGGGGAACTGGAAGTTAAAATGGTTGGCAACCGGGAGATGCAGCAGGCCTTGATGGATCGAGCACAAGTGTGGATACAAGGAACAGCAGATGTTGGTTTACAAAAAGAGACACAATCTCCTGGAGTAACTTGTACCTCTGGAGAGCATGGACAGGCAACATTCTAGGTCAGGACCCTTCTTCAGACCGCTTGGTGTGCGGGGGGGGGGGTGAAGAAAGTTGGAAAGGAGAGGCGGGAGTGGTCGCCTTAGATTCCCTTCCCTCTACAGATGCGGCCTGACCCAGCGAATTTCCCCAACGCTTTAGAGGGGATATTCGAGGATACGAGGGTGTACGTGCCTCATGTAGTAGTAAAATAAATTACTGAGTGAATCAAATCTGCTATCTGAATCCAGTGATTTATCGAACACAACATCCTTCTGCGACATCCAATCACTGCCCTCGTGTGTTTAATATAAGCTTTCAGGAACGACATGGATTCCAAAACACTGATTGGATAATTCAGCGAATTGCATTCCCGTTTTTTGCTCATTTGGAGAGCTGCCCGTTCACTGTAAGGACATATTTCATGCCTTTTTTCAGCTCCTCTCTGAATTTCTTCTGTGTCAGTGTATAGATACAGGTGTTGGTACAAGTACTTAGATATTGTAACATAAAAGCACATTGCTGCATGATATATATTGGTGTATTCAAATACTTGTCTTTGTAAGAAATATTCACTGCTTGCCAATTCATGGAATGTATTACGTAGGGGAACCACAGCAACAAGAAGTTGGCTGACAGAGCGAAGAGCAGAATCATTGATTTTCTCCGGTTCTCCACTTCTGAATCTTTCTGATTGTCATTGTTGTTCCGCAGTCCCCTGCGGATTTTATTTGCTGCAATAATGTGCCTAGTTGTGAAACCATTAAACAGAAGAATGAAACAGATTGGTAATAATGGCGTTATGATGCTGTCAATCAACTCGTGTGTTTTCCAGAATAATGAAGTATAGTATTCAGGTACCAGGATGCAACCAAACGGCACATTGTCAATGATGACTTGAGGCCTCATGACGAAGTAAAACGGAATGCACCTCAAAAAGCTCAGGCCGCCCACGGCTATAATAACTATTGTCGCTGTTCTCTCGGTACAGTATCTACTCCGCAGGTTTTGACAAGAAATCGCAATACAGCGATCGAACGTGAAAGCCACCGTTAGCCAAACGGAGCAGTCTACACTTGCAAGCTCGAAGAACAGCGTCAGCGCACAAACCGGAGTTATGTTCAAGAATTGAGCGTACGAATAAATCATATTAATGTGCCCCGCAACAATAGCGAAAGCAACCACCATAAAATCGGCCGCTGCCATTGCAACCAGGTAGCGAGTTATACACCTGGAGAGGCCACATTTTCCACGAGATAGGATCACGATCGCCACTACATTAACTGTAAGAAGAAAGAACACACTTTATTGATCAAATATTCTCATTCATCGTCTTCACGTGACATATTATCTGAATGGTGGCCGATTAGGAAAAGGGGGGATGCAACGAGACCTGGGTGCCATGGTACACCAGTCATTGAAAGTAGGCATGCTGGTGCAGCAGGCAGTGAAGAAAGCGAATGATATGTTAGCATTCATAGCAAAAGGATTTGAGTATAGGAGCAGGAAAGTTCTACTGCAGCAGTACAGGTTCTTGGTGAGACCACACCTGGAGTACTGCGTACAGTTTTCGTCTGCAAATCCGAGGAAAGACATTCTTGCCATAGAGGTAGTACAGAGAAGTTTCACCAGTCTGAGTCTTGGGATGGCAGGAAAACTGGATAGACTCGGCTTGTACTCGCTAGAATTTAAAAGATTGAGGGGAGATCTTATAGAAACTTACAAAATTCTTAAGGGGTTGGACAGGCTAGATACAGGAAGATTGTTCCCGATGTTGGGGAAGTCCAGGACAAGGGGTCACAGTTTAAAGATAAGGGGGAAGTCTTTTAGGACCGAGATGAGAAAAACATTTTTCACACAGAGAGTGGTGAATCTCAGGAATTCTCTGCCACAGAATGTAGTTGAGGCCAGTTCATTGGCTATATTTAAGAGGAAGTTAGATGTGGCCCTTGTGGCTAAAGGGATCAGGGGGTATGGAGAGAAGGCAGGTACAGGATACTGAATTGGATGATCAGCCATGATCACATGGAATGGCGGTGCAGGCTCGAAGGGCCGAATGGCCTACTCCTGCACCTATTTTCTATGTTTCTATCTTCCGCATATCTACGATCTTCAGTGGAAAAAGCTGTCATTAAATTTATCCTCGATCACATTACATTGTGCGCTCCAGTTCTTAACCCCCCGAGACCCTGGGGAAATATTGTGCGTTTACCCTCTATGTTCCCCTCATGATTTTATACACCGGTTAACATCACCCCTCAACCTTCTGCGCTCCAAGGAATGAAGCCATCTCCAGCCCAAATTCTGCCCAGAGACCAGGTTCTCGTGACTAGGCACCATCTTCGTAAATCTTTCCTGCACTCATTCCAGCTGAACAGCATCTGTCCTGTGGCAGGGTGACCAAAAGCGGACACACACAGTATCCCAAGTATGGGCTCATGAGTGTATTTCTGTGTACAACTGCGGCACAACATCCCAAGTTCTATGTTCAAATCCCTAACTGAGGAAGGACAGTGTGGCGATAGACTTTTGCACTACCCAATCTACCTGCAAAGCCTTGTACAGATCACCATCTACTTGTGCTGCTAGATCCATCTGCGCTACAACTCAACTTTCTGTTGAATCTGTGAAAAAGGAAACATGGCTAAATTTTCAGTAAGTACAGCAGGCAATGAAGAAAGCGAATGGCATGTTGGCCTTAATATCAAGAGGAGTAAATAGGAGTAAACTGAGATAAATTGAAGAAAATGACCGTTTTTATGCCATTGCCGCGGGAATAAACCGTCTGCTGGACAGAAAATATTTGAAATTAGCTACAGAAAGCAACACCCTTCAACCCCAAAGGCCATGGAATAATTAAGCGACAACGCAGAGAGGAAACGAAGGTAAGAGTACACATTCCACATCTGCAGTGTCTCACCCGGTGGGTCGGGTTGGGACAAAAACTGAGCCACAGTTGAAGGTGGATAAACTGCAACACAACAGGATCGTTTTGGGTTTGGACAGGGGGGCGTATAGGCCACACGGGTGCGAATACAACAATTTTGCCTGGACCGTTTGGCAAGGAGGACTCTCTCTAACCTCTACAGGTGCACAGTAGAGAGCATGCTGACCGGTTGCATCGTGGCTTAGTTTGGAAACTTGAGCGCCCTGGAGAGGAAATTATTACAAAAAGTAGTAAACACTGCTCAGTCCATCATCGGCTCTGACGTTCCTTCCATCGAGGGGATTTATCGCTGTCGCTGCCTCAAAAAGGCTGGCAGTATCATCATAGACCTACACCATCCTGGCCACACACTCATCTCCCTGCTACCTTCAGGCAGAAGATACAGGAGCCTGAAGACTGCAACAACCAGGTTCAGGAATAGCTACTTCCCCACAGCCATCAGGCTATTAAACCTGGCTCGGACAAAAGTCTGATTATTAATAACCCATTATCTGTTATTTGCACTTCATCGGTTTATTTATTGTGTGGATATATTTATATTATGGTATGTGGACACATTGATCTGTTTTGTAGTAAATGCCTACTATGGTTTGTGTGCTGAAGCAAAGCAAGAATTTCATTGTCCTATCAGGGACACGTGACAATAAAATCACTTGAACTTGTCTTTTTGGTCACGGACGCCAGGACATGTTTGCATTCTGTATGACTATATGAAACTAAGCTGCAGCTCTGCTTTTCACAACGCGTCCATTCATTTGCTTGTGTTCTCGCCTCTAATTTACAAGTTTTAGAACCTAAGGTGAACGTTTTTTCTCTCTTTGAAAGTGTGAAAGTTACTTCTAATTCAACCACCGCATAAGATCATCTCCAACTTTGGATTAATCTCCTGGAGCTCTGCACTTTGTCCCACCCTCCTTGCCACACTCTTCCGGCAGCGACAGGTTTACCTGTGCTGTCCAGTGCTGATGAAGAGTTTTCTACATTAAACGTTAACGCTGTTTCACTTTCACCACTTTCTGTCCGATCAGCTGTGTGTTTCTAGAACCGTCAGCCTTTATTACAGAATAATGACATCAACTTGGCTTTTATATCGAATCATAATCCAGCATAATCATCATTAAATGGCCGGGATCCAAATTGTAAACAAAAAAAGAGATTAGCCGCTCTGCCCATGATGGTACGTGTGCAAGGCCCATCTCTCTAATGGTGTCCATTCGAACAGTTTAATGCCTATTCATAGTATGCTACAAAACTGGACTGGGACAAGTTTACTTGAGTGCGAAAGCAAGTCGATCGTGCAAATAGGAAACTCATAGACAACATATTTATTCTATTCTTGCGGGAGAGCAACCCAGGGTTTTGTGGAGATATGTGAAATCCAGACGGACAGACAACACTGGTGTCCAGAAGCTTAAAGTGAACAACTGTCTGATCACTGAGGACCAGGCGAAAGCAGAAGCTCTAGCAACCAATTTAAACACGTTTTCACCCGGGAAGACATGGAGACTTCAACATTTCCAGTTTTACCGCCCAGCCCGTATGCTGATATTCCTGCTATTAAAATTGAGGTTGAAGGTGTCAAGAATTTACTGCTCAACATCTATACCACAAAAGCAATTGGACCAGATCAGTTACAGTAACAAGCCCTCAAGATCGCGGCCGAAGAACTGGCTCCTGTTTTGCAATTCGTTTTCCAACAATCGCTTGACGCGGGTGATGTTCCGCTGGATTGGTGGAAGGCTAACATCACTCCTCTCTTTAAGAAGGGTTCAACCACGAACCCAGCGTAGTATCGTCCTGCTTCATTAACAAGTACTTGATACAAACTGCTGGAGCCTTTAATTGATAGTAATCTGATGCGACACGTGAGCAAACATAACATTCTTGCTGACAACCAACATGCATTTAGGAGGCATAGATCATGTGAGTATCAGCTTATCCTGACGACAAACGAACTGGCCAAGCACCTTGATGGTAACGTCATCACGGATTTAGTAGTGCTGGACTTTTCTAAAGCATTTGATGTCATCCCACACCTTAGATTTCAAACCGAGGAGACATTTGAACGAGTGTGTTGTCGGGAATTTAGAAAATTGTAAGGAAGATGAGTAGGTTAGAATCTGGTCAACCCTCGAGATCACATACTGCGGAAGTGTGGTGGGAAAAATGACCCATCACTGTAATAAATAGATGTGTCAATCTATTTTGCCTGCACATCACAACTTAATTAAAACAGCTAAAACTAATACACCCTGCTGAAAAACAGGCTTCCTTATCTATAGAGGGTGCGTAAATCATTCGCGGTTATGTCTCGGTTCTTATCCGTTGCAATCTTGAGATTACAGCTCCTTTTTCTCACTATGTTTAGCAGCCAAACTCCCCCCAAAGTTAACGGACGGCCTTTTTAATAACTAAACCCACCAATTCTTCCTACAGGGACTTTGATATATATGGTATGTATTTATTGGCGATATGGGAGAGAGATTTTGAAAGCAGCAGGCAACGTAAGGTTAAAGTTAACTCTGGGGAAAGAAAAAATGGAAGGTTATGCAGACATTGGTGAATGGTGATTTATTTTGAACTCCACAAGTAAGCATTGTGCCAGGAGAATGTAAAAAAATCAGTAGGTACTATGAATTGTTGTCATCATTTACCGGTGCGCACTGATAAAGCATTCAATTAACCGGCTTCTGCCATAGACTCACCACTGAACTGCGAGCTGTTTTATTTTGTGTCTGTGCCTACCTGAGTAAAGACAGACATTGGGTACGGGCATTGGTCAAAATAGCACACAATTCCCTCCAACAGAAGGTAAAAAGGCTCTCCGGCTCTCTCGGATTGTACTCGCAAGAATTTAGAAGATTAAGGGGGGCGGGGATTATAGAACTTACAAAATTCTTAAGGGGTTGGACAGGCTAGATGCAGGAAGATTGTTCCCGATGTTGGGGAAGTCCAGAACAAGGGGGTCACAGTTTAAGGATAAGAGAGAAGTATTTTAGGACCGAGATGAAAAAATCACGGTGAATCTGTGGAATTCTCTGCCAGAGAAGGTAGTTGAGGCCAGTTCATTGGCTATATTTAAGAGGGAGTTTGATGTGACCCTTGTGGCTAAAGGGATCAGGGGGTATGGAGAGAAGGCAGGTATGGGATACTGAGTTGGATGATCAGCCATGATCATATTGAATGGCGGTGCAGGCTCGAAGGGCCGAATGGCCTACTCCTGAACCTATGTTCTATGTTTCTATGTTTCTTTCATGACAGGGATATCTTGGGCTCCGGAATGATGATAAAAGCCCTTTGGTAGAGCCGAAAGGATAAAAAGAATGTGTTTTCTCCTGGAGGTAATCTATGTCCCCATGTCAAAGCGAACGAGACATTAAAAATGCTACCTTCGGTGCCTGAGGAAACTGGGTATGGTTAAAAAGTCAGAAACAAAGACAACATTGACATCCACCGAGATAATATAACTTAATAATAATAATAATAATAATAATTATTATTATTATTATTATTATTATTATTATTATTATTATTATTATTATTATTATTATTATTATTATTATTATTATTATTATTATTATAATATATTTTATTGTCATTGCACATAAGTGCAACGAGATTTGGTACGCAGCTTCCACCCGATGTCATAACTTAAATAACTATTAAAATTTAGATTTAGATACCCCGAGAACATGGAATTGGAGAGCAAAATAGACAAATTGCAGTCAATATCACAGTTAACATAAGACACGGCCATCAAGCAATAACTGGATCCAGCCCTTACCGAGTATTCCAATCGCTGCAAGTACAGGATAGTAAATGCTGGTTATTAAGTATATTGCTGGGTATGGCATTGTGTGGATGCCGCTGCAATCAGTTGCTCAAAACGCTCCAACTGCCCCATGCGATGCGAGTGATATAACAACTTCATATACACGTATGAAGAAGATCCTCGAGGTCAATTAGTGGCAGAGAATCCTCGCTCGCATCTGTCACAGCCCACTGAACAAACACTTACACTAATCTTTTTTTAAACTTGTTCTGGCAATTGTGTAATGCTGTTCACTTGTCTAGGGATGACATAGACACATAGAAAATATGTGCAGGAGTAGGCCCTTCGAGCATGCACCGCCATTCAATATGATCATGGCTGATCATCAAACTAAGTATCCTTCTCTCCATACCTCCTGATCCATTTAAACACAAGGGCCACATCTAACTCCCTCTTAAATATAGCCAATAAACTGGCCTCAACTACCTTCTGTGGCAGAGAAATCCATAGATTCGCCACTCTCTGTGTAAAAAATGATTTTCTCATCTCGGTCCTCAAAGACTTCCCCCTTATTCTTAAACTGTGATCCCTTGTTCTGGACTTCCCCAACATCGGGAATAATCTTCCTGCATCTAGCCTGTCCAACTCCTTAAGAATTTGATAAGTTTCTATAAGATCCCCCCTCAATCTTCTAAATTCTACCGTGTACAAGCCGAGTCTATCCAGTCTTTCTTCATATGAATAGAAATAGAATAGAAATAAATAATTTTATTGCCACACAACCAAGGTCGGTGGTATTTGGGTTGCCAGCAGCGGTACAATAATAAAGAACACAACCACATTAAAATTTTACACAAACATCCACCACAGCATTCATCACTGTGGTGGAAGGCACAGAGCTTGGCCAGTCCTCCTCCATTTCCCCCCGTGGTCGGGACCACCACGCTCCACAGCCGTTGCTGCGGACGTCCAGATGGTAAGGGACAAAGTCAAAGTCAAGGTGAGTCCAGGATCGGCTCTTCCCAACCAGAGACCGCGGCTTCAGGCTGGTGTAGGCCGCAGGCCGGCGGTCAAAGTTTTAAAGTACCTGCCGTGCCGCAGCCGGAAGCACCGCAGTCTGCAGGGCCGGCGGTCGAAGCTCCCCTCCAGGGGAGATGATAAGTCCATGACGCACCCGCGGTAGAAGATGGCCGCGGGCCGGCGGTGGAATCTTCTTCTTCCCCCGGGTCCCCAACGTGAGATCCCGGGCTGCAGACGCCGCACCAGCTGGAGTTCTGCAGACCGCTGCTTCAGGCTGTCGGCTGCCGCGGGCCAGCGTAACGGAGCGCTCCCCTCCAGCGAGGTCTCACCCGCTCCGCGCCGAGAGTCCACGCTGTGCCCGCCGCTGAAGCTCCGGGCGCGTCTCCGGGAAAGTCGGCGCCGATCCATGCTGTTAGGCCACGGGGGAGGCGACCTGAAAAAGTCGCCTCTCCATGGAAGAGGCGGCCGAAACGGTTTCCCCCTTACCCCCCCCCCCCCCCCCCCCCACACCACCCCCCACACAAAACACACAAAGAAACATTAAAAACACACTTTTAAACATACTAAAAAAATAAAATAAAATAAGTTGAAAAAAGACGGACACACTGCCGACAGGCGCTGCCAGTGCAGCGCCCCCTACCGTATATACCCCCCCTAAAGTCCTGCCATCCCAGGAATCAATCTGATGAATCTTCTCTGTACTCCCTCTTTCCTCCGATTAGGAGACCAAATCTGCACACAATACTCCAGGTGTGGTCTCACCAAGACCCTGTACAACTGCAGTAGAACCTCCCTGCTCTTATACTCAAATCCTTTTGCTATGAATGCGAACATACCAATCGCTTTCTTCACTGCCTGCTGCACCTGCATGCCTACTTTCAATGACTGGTGTACCATGACGTCCAGGTCTCGTTGCATCTCCCCTTTTCTTAATCGGCCACCATTCAGATAAAAGTCTACTTTCCTGTTTTTTGCCACCAAAGTGGATAACCTCACATTTATCCACTTTATGACATAACTATTTGTTTGAACAACCTTTCTGGTTAACCTGATTCAATCTTTTTAATATATTTCTGCCCCGAGTTTTGAGTTTTGAGGAGACAATAAACATCTTGGGATTAATATTATTGAAAATATGGGCAATCACCTCCAAATCAGCAACATGTTCACAGCAGGAGCAACGCATCGTAGAGCAAGTTTAATTTTACAATAACAAAATGACTTTCTAGAACACATTTTCTCCACCACAGTCCCTCTCGAGCGATTTTTATTGTTGATAAGATTGATCAAACAGAGCGTACTGTTCATATTATTCTCTAATTACATCAGCAGAAGTTGGATTGGCTTGTCGTGAGACAAGCGGGCCGTTATTTCTTGGGAAGTTGGACATCGGTTCATTGAAAGTCACCCTAGCTAAAATATATTATTAATAGAATCATAGGGCCATGGAGTCACCCAGCGCAGAAACAGCTACATCGGTCCAAATAATCCATCCCGATCTAAGTGGCCCACGTATGCTACTCCCATTTGCCCGCGTTTCGTCCATTTCCCCAATGGACAAGTGTCTAAGAAACATAGAAAAATAGAAACATAGAAAATAGGTGCAGGAGTAGGCCATTCGGCCCTTCGAGCCTGCACCGCCATTCAATATGATCATGGCTGGTCATCCAACTCAGTATCATGTACCTGCCTTCCCTCCATATCCCCTGATCCCTTTAGCCACAAGGGCCACATCTAACTCCCTCTTAAATATAGTCAATTAACTGGCCTCAACTACCTTCTGTGGCTGAGAATTCCACAGACTCACCACTCTCTGTGTGTGAAAAATGTTTTTCTCATCTCGGTCCTAAAAGACTTCCCCCTTATCCTTAAACTGTGACCCCCTTGATCTGGACTTCCCCAACATCGGGAACAATCATCCTGCATCAAGCCTGTCCAACCACTTAAGAATGTTGTACGTTTCTAGAAGATCCCCCCTCAATCTTCTAAATTCTAGCGAGTAGAAGCCGAGTCTATCCAGTCTTTCTTCATATGAAAGTCCTGACATCCCAGGAATCAGTCCGGTGAACCTTCTCTGTACTCCCTCTATGGCAAGAATGCCTTTCCTCAGATTAGGAGACCTATGCTAGGTGGAGAAAACATAGTAAAATGCTGGAGACATGGAGGCACAGTGAAAACGGGCGTGTGATTGGCATTTTGTGAACGCACAGCTGAATGTCTATGTATTGTGGGCTTGAACCTGGACAATACATTCACAGGGGGGATATCCGATTCCAAGTCACGCGTCTTGTGACATCCGTAATACAGCGGGTATATTTTTTTGTTTGCAGTACTAATACATGTAATATTGAATGCTTTATGTATGCGAATTAAATGTGGGTGTTCTAAGTTGAGAGCCCCGGGATTACCTTGTCCCTTGGTACACAAAATTGCTGGGGAAACTCAGCGGGTGCAGCAGCATCTATGGACCGAAGGAAATAGGCGACGTTTCGGGCCGAAACCCTTCTTCAGACCTTGTTTAGACCAGATTACCTTGTCCCTTATCTGGGGGAAAGTTAGTACACTGTTTCTGCGCAAGAGGAAAGATCATTATTGACATTGCCCTAAACTTGGAAGAAATAAATACAGAGATGGTGACCATCCGGAACTGAATGCCTTTGGAATGTACCAGAATGCTGAATAACTGAACGGCTTCGGATTTATTGCTTCTGTACATTTGCCTCATGGGAGAGGGGATAAGTGGGCGTGACCGAGGTGAGACTCGTCTTTGGTTATTCTGGTGGCCGTACCGATGGACCGTGACGTATAGATGGAATCAATGAAAGAGAGGGTAGTTCGAGTAAAGTGCCGGGATGGGTTCACAATATTCTATAATTTCTTGCTCTCTTGGATGGAGCGGTTCCCGAACTATGCTGAGATACACCCCGATAAAATGGGTGCTATGGTGCATCTGCTGAAGTCGGTGAGAACTCGTAGTAACACGCCAAACTCCTTGGGTCTTCAAAGGAAGTAGAGACTGGTGCGTTTGCTTAAGGTCATAAAGTCTTGGAATGGGAGTAACATTAGGTTATTCGACCCATCAAGTCTGCTCAGCCATTCAATCATGGCTGATCTATCTATTTACCACATCATCGGAGATGTCTTCATTTCTTAGGGAACGGGTCTT
This sequence comes from Amblyraja radiata, assembly GCF_010909765.2. Classification (NCBI taxonomy): domain Eukaryota; kingdom Metazoa; phylum Chordata; class Chondrichthyes; order Rajiformes; family Rajidae; genus Amblyraja; species Amblyraja radiata. The sequence continues at coordinate 1,709,964 of NW_022630102.1, forward strand.
CCCCCTCTTCCATTGTAGATGAAGCTCTGACCAGGGTCTCCTCGGTATCCCGCGGGGTAGAAGATACCATGGACAACTGCGAAAAAGATTTCAAGAAGTAAGAGAACTTAGGAACATGATGTCGAATAACAATGTTCGTCCGTGAGATTAAATATTTAGTCCTTGACTTCAAGAACATGGTGGGGTATATGCCCGAATCGTCATCAATGGTGCCGCATTTTAACTCGATAGAAATCGTCAAGTTCTTTGTCGTGTAATTATCAACGATTTGTCCGGGACCATCCACGTTAAAGCAACAGCAATAAAAAAGGCATATTATCAACTGCCGTCTGAGGATACTGAAGGAATTCGGCTTGTATATGCTTGCAGATACACATAGGCGACATACCGTCGAGTTGCAACACTGCCTGATTCGTTGCACCGCTGGAATTCCAGTCCAGTCCAGTCAACGGTTAGAGCTCTGTACAACTGCAGAAAGACTTCTTTGCTCCTATACTCAACTCCTCCTGTTATGAAGGCCAACATGCCATTCGCTTTCTTTATTGTTTGCCTGCTGTACCTGCATGCTTACTTTTATTGACAGATGGACAAGGACCCCCAGATCCCGTTGTAGTCCCCCTTCCCCCAAATTGACACCATTTAGATAATAATCTGCCTTCCTGTTTTTGCAACCAAAGTGGATAACCTCACATTTATCCACATTAAACTGCATCTGTCATGCATCTGCCCACTCACCCAACCTGTCCAAGTCACCCTGGAAGCCAGCTTGGCGGAGTAATGGTTGGGAGGTAGCCGGCTTATTGAAGTAACGGGAGATAGCCAGATTGGAAAGATGTAGGGGCATTTCAGGTAGCCAGGTTGGGGGAGTAAGGAGAAGGGAGGTAGCCGGCTTGTGGAAGAAATGGGAGAATGCTAGATTGGGAAAATGTAAGGGTATTTCAGGTAGCCAGCTTGGGGGAGTAAGGGATGGGAAGAAGCCAGCTTGGCGGAGTAAGGGTTGGGAGGCAGCTAGCTTGTGGAAATAAATGGGAGGTAGCTAGATTGGGAAGATTTGGGGGTATTTGAGGTAACCAGCTTGGGGGAGTAGGGGAATTTGATGTAGCCAGCTTGGGAGAGTAGGGGACTGGAGGACGCCAGCTTGGAGGAGTAAAGCATGGGAGGAAGCCGTTTCCCGGATACGTGCAGGGAGAACGGCATCGACGGGCCTCGGAACCCCAGCGTTGGTGCTACTTGCACCATGTACCTTTGCTGGCGTCGCTGTGCTGGCAGTGGGGCTTGGAAATGTCCACTGGGCCCGACCCGGAGCTGCTGATACCCGACCCATGGAAGGACCACAGCCACAGCTCGTCCGCTCGTTCAGCAAGCTGCTGGGGGGCGGCAAGGAGCAGGCGGGTGTCATTAGGCATCGGCTCCAGAAACGCTTGCTCGAATTGGAGGCAGGTCTGGTGTAGGTCCATCAGAGAGAACATCTCGCTCATCAGTACTGACTGCTTGAAACGTGTGCAACAGGAATGATTTGAGGCCCTCGTAACTGGCCTTCACCGGGCGGTTGGCGAAGGTAATGTATGAGCCGCCCGGCGGTGACTTGGCCCAGGGCATATAAATACTTGGTCCCATCCGCGGTAACACGCGAAATATTGAACTGGGCCTCGGTCTGCTGGAACGACACGCGTGGCTGTGCGATCCAGAATTCGGGCAGTTTGAGAGCACCTACGTTCTGCTGGGCCGGGTTGGCGTCTGCTTATATGTTTCTATAAGACCCCCCCCCCCCCTCATCCTTCTAAACTCCAGTGAATACAAGCCTAATCCTTTCAATCTTTCTTCATATGATAGTCTGGCCATCCCAGGGATCAATCTAGTGAACCTACGCTGCACTGCCTCAATCACAAGGATGTCCTTCCTCAAATTAGGAGACCAAAACTGTACACAATACTCCAGATGTGGTCTCACCAGACCCATATACAACTGCAGAAGAACCACTTTACTCCTATACTGAAACCCGCTTGTTATGAAGGCCACAATTCCATTAGCTTTCTTCACTGCCCGCTGCACCTGCACGCCAACTTTCAGTGACCGGTGTACAAGGACACCCAGGTCTCGCTGTACCTCCCCCTTACCTCATCTAACCCCATTGAGTTAATAATCTGCCCCCTTGTTTTAGCCACCAAAATGGATAACCTCACATTTATCTATATTATACTGCACATGCCACGCATCCGCCCACTCACTCAACCTGTCCAGGTCACCCTGCAACCTCCTAACATCCTCTTCACAGTTCACACTGCCACCCAGCTATGTGCCATCCGCAAACTTGCTCGTGTTGCTCCTAATTCCCTCTTCCAAATCATTAATATATATGGTAAATAGTTACGCCCCCAACACCGAGACTTGCGGCACTGCACTCGCCACTGCCTGCGATTATGAAAGGACCCGTTCATTCCTACTCTTTGCTTCCGATCTGCCAACCAATTTTCTATCCATGTCAACACCCTACCCCCAATACCATGTGCTCTAATTTTAGTCACCAGTCTCCCGTGCGGGACCTTATCAAAGGCTTTCTGAAAGTCTAGATACACTACATCCACTTACTCCCCTTCATCCATTTTATTTGTCACATCCTCAAAAATTACAGAAGTTTAGTCAAGCATGATTTCCCTTTCATAAATCCATGTTGACTTGTGTAAAGAAGTGTTATCGACACACTGTGACTTTACTTCTCTATTACATCCATACTGTGGCATTACAGAGAGCACTGGCTGTACGTGGTCTGTCACGGAAACTAGAGAGCGATATGTGGGTGGGGAGGTTGTAATTATACTTATGATATGGGGAGTGGATAGTAGTGATGAGGTAACTATATTAAGGCTCACATGCATATGTCATCTGCATCCTTCCCCTTGGAAACGAAAGACAAACAAATTAGTGAGAGGGCGACCACGTCTCATGCGCTGACAATCAAATGAGTAGAAATGGATAAGCAAAATCGCCATAGCGGACAGGCGGCTTGACAACACATCCCGACCGGGTTCGCATCTCGCCATCTCCCCTCCCTGCATGAATAAGTGGAGGCAGTACGGCGACAGGTGCAGACGGCTGCACTGGAACAGGTGAGCCGGGCGGGGACGGACAAGACAAGGGCAGAAGGGCATGAGGGGATGCGGGACTCGCAGAGGACTGCGCTCGGGCAAGTGAGGGAGGGTGAACCGGAGGAGGAGCGGACGGATAGAGCTGTGAGGGTAGAGACCGTGGCATGCGAGGAGCGATGGGCCGAGCATCGCCTGGAGGCTGAAATTTCAGCGGGGGAGCAAAAGGATCTGCTGGTGGTGGTCGCGGCTCGTTGACAAGCCGCAGATGTTGGCGGGACCGGCGGTAGATGGTTCCTGCATGGTCGACGAGATAGGACCGAGGCGACCCAGCAGTAGCGACTACGGTAGCGAGCCGGGAGTGACCGGTGGGGGGTCTGCATGCGGACAACCTGACCGGGGAAAAGGCGAGGCACGAGGCGGCAGGACTTGTCATGGGAGCGTTTCTGAACATCGCGCTTAAGGGCAATGCGCTCCTGAACAGCAGCGGGCTTGAGGACAGAGGGGACGAGTGAGCGCTGGGCCACCGGGATCGGAGGTCTGGTAGTGCGAGACATGAGCCGCTGAGCAGGGGAGCCCATGGCAGGGTCACGGGATATGTTGCGAAGGTTGAGGAGGGCTAGAAAGAAATCAGAGTTAGACAAACGACATTGTTCCAGTAAGTTATTTGCACTGCGAACGGCGCGCTCGGCCAGACCGTTGCTTTGCGGGTACTCAGGGCTGCTGGTGAAGTGGCGGAAGTTCCAGCTGGTTGCGAAAGCCCTAAACTCGGAGCTCGTGAATTGGCTGCCGTTGTCCGACTGCAGGCTGGCCGGGGTGCCAAAGGTAGAGAAATGGCGGCGCAGCTTTTCGACAACGGCCGAAGAGGTGAGGGAGTGCAGCTGGTCAACCTCGAACCAGTTGGAGTAGGAGTCGACTAGTACCAGGAAGTGTTTGCCTCGCCACTCGAAAATGTCAGTGGCAACCGCCATCCAGGGCAGTTCGGGTGCAGACTGCTGCAGAAGCGGCTGTCGTTGTTGGTGGGGGGGCGAGGCTGTTGTAGGTGGAACATGAAGAGATCCTCTCCCAGATGTATTGAGCCATACCAGGCCAGTAGAACTGGCTCTGGGCGTGAGACAAGGTGGCTTCGGCCCCAGGATGACCGTTATGAGATGCCTGAAAATAGTGGTCGTGCAGAGCAGCAGGCACTACTACCTTATGTCCTTTCACAATCACGCCGTCGTGGAGTTCGAGCTCATCACGGACCAGGAAGTAGGGCACGGCGCCAGCCGGCAGAGCGGAACGACGGTCGGGCCAGCCCTGCTGGATGATGGCAGCAAGCTGTTGCAGGGCAGGATCATCGGCAGTGTGCTCGGCCAGGGACTTCATCTGCTGTGAAGGGACAATATTGACATTGAGCACCATCAGGCAGACATTTCATAGGGGTGGCGATCGGTGGATGTTATCGGGGCGCGGGATAGCGTGTCGGCCACGAACATGTCTTTGCCTTTCCGGAAAACGACTTTGAAAGTGAAACGCTGGAGCTGCAGCATCATGCGCTGCAGTCGGGATGAGGCAACATGGATCGACTTGTTGAGGATGGGGACAAGCGACTGGTGATCTGTTTCAATGGTGAATGTGTTGCATAGTATATAGTCCTTGAACTTGGAGCAGGCAAACACCACGGCCAGTAGCTCCTTCTCGATCTGTGCGTAGTGCTGTTCGGCAGGGGTCATGGTACGGGACGCGTATGAGACTGGCAGTTGCAGGCCGTCATGGAGCTGTAGACAAGCGGCACCGAGCCCGAACTGAGAGGCGTCGCAGGTGATAATAATGGGACGTTGCAGGTCAAAACATTTAAGTGTGGGGGTACTGATCAGCTTGGACTTAAGGATGTCGAAAGCATTTTGGTGTTGAGGGAACCAAGCCCAGGCCGTGTCCTTCTTTATCAAATCCCTCAGGGGTGCACTCAGCTCGCTGAGGTCGGGGATGAACTTCCCCAGGTAGTTTACCATGCCCAGGAAACGTTGCAGGCTGGGCACATCAGTGGGTGATGACATCTCGGAGATGGCAGTCGTTCTCTGTGGGTCGGGTTTCAGCCCCGAGGCTGTGAATACATGTCCAACATATGTGACCTCGGGGACGCGGAATCGGCACTTCTTGGGGTTGAATTTCAAGTTGATCTTCCGGGCCCGGTCTAGGACTTGGCGGAGGTTGAAATCGTGCTCAGCGGCATCCTGACCGTAGACCAGGATGTCGTCAACGATGATGGCACACGGTGGACCGGCAAACAGTTGCTCCATTGTCCGTTGGAATATCTCGCTGGCAGAGTTGATGCTGAATGGCATTCGGAGGATCTTAAACCTGTCGAAGGGGGTGCTGAAAGTTGTCAGGTTGGAGGAATGCTCGTCAAGCAGTATCTGCCAGAAGGAGCTCTTGGCTTCGAGGACAGCAAAGATTGTGGCCGGACCAACCTGTGCAGCGACGTCCTCTACTGTTCTCATGGGGTAGTGCGGGCATTTGATGGCAAGGTTTAGGTCTTTGGGGTTGATGCAAATGCGTATTTCGCTTTTGTCCTTTTTCGCGGCAACAACCATGGTGGAGACCCACTTGGTGGGTTCGCTGACCGCCTTTAGGATGCCCATTTTTACCATGCTGTGCAGCGTCGATTCTACTTTGTCCCTCATGGCGAAGGAGACACGGTGTGCTGTACGGACCACTGGCACGACCTTGCGGTCGACGACAATCTTGTAGTTGTAGGGCAGCTTGCCCAGCTCGTCATCAAAGCGGTCAGGATGTTCAGCCAACGGGTCCATTAGGGCTTGCACCTTATGGATGTCACGGTGGAAAGAGACCAGGCCCAGGTTCTGGTATGCTTGGTTGCCCAACAGGGTAATGCAGTTGGAATCGAGAAGATAAAATGTGAGGGGCCGAGAGGTCTCCAGTATCTTGCAGCGCAGAGTTGCCCCTCAGGAACAAGCACCCCTCCCCCGTATGCATGCAAAGTGGAGCGATCAGAAGTAACTTGCTCATTAGTCCTAATCTTTTTGAAGAGGCCTGTTGACATAACATTCGCAACAGCTCCGGTATCTAACTTAGCGGTGAAGGTCGAGTTATTCACAGTTACATGAACTGAAGGTTCTGTTATCACTGCAGGTGCATCCAACACAGAAAAAATGCTGGTCTCCCCCTGGGAGGACCCAGATTCAGATACAGGGAAATCGTCGAGATGGTACTGGGAACCGAGCTCGCTATCAGTTTGTTCCAAGTTGTTTAACATACGCCTTGGAGCAGCAGGTGGCTTCCCACGGGAACGGCAGGCAGCAGAAAAATGGTTGAGTTTCTTGCAGTAATTGCACGTTTTGCCCAAAGCAGGGCATACATTGTACTGATGAGTGGCAAAGTTACAATTGGGGCACCTTTGCTGGGAACGTCCCCCGGGAGCAGTGCCGGACCTCGGGGGTCGTGGCGGGGTAGGGTTCTGTCGAGGGCGGGTAACGCCGGCAAAGTTAATGTCTTGATCAGCCGGTGACACTGCCGAGGTGACGGCTTCGGTTAAACGGCAAGGCATGCATAGCCTCGTTGAAAGACAGGTCGGGCTTGCGCAAAAGTTCAGTCCTTAGCTTTTCATCGCGGAGACCATAAACCAGAAGGTCCCTGGTCAGCTCCTCGGGGGTCAGCGTGTCAAGGCGGCACCGTCTGGCCAGGTGTCGCAGCGCAGCAACATAGTTCTCAGCAGATTCAGCTGACGCCGCCCGAACAGTTTGAAATGTTCTAAAATGCAATTAGTCGGAATGTCGCAAATCGCGGTAAAATTAGCCAATAAACATACCGGGTCCCGAACAGATTCACCCACATCGTAGACGAAGAAGTCTGACCGAGCCAGGGCATCGGGACCAGCCAGTTTAAGGAGTAGAGAAGCTTGGACGGCTGGAGTAGCGGCAGGATGAGCGATTGTGACATAGTGGTCGAAGTCACGTTTAAAGACATCCCATCGATGGGCAATGTCTGCATCGAAAACGAGCACATCGGGTCTGCGGCAAGAATTGGCCATAACCAGGAAACAAGGAGGGGGTAACAGAAAACTGGGGCAAAATTAAATAAAAACCGATAAACATGAGGAGCAAGGGTTAAGAGTTTTGACACCATGTAAATAAGTGTTATCGACACACTGTGACTTTACTTCTTTATTACATTCATACTGTGGCATTACAGAGAGCACTGGCTGTACGTGGTCTGTTACGGAAACTAGAGAGCGATATGTGGGTGGGGAGGTTGTAATTATACCTGTGATATGGGGAGTGGTTAGTAGTGATGAGGTAACTATATTAAGGGTCACATGCATATGTCATCTACAACTTGGACTAATCCTTTTACTGCTATCCAAATCCCCCATTATTACCTCTTTAATAATTGACTCCAGCATCTTTCCCACCACCGAAGTCAGGCTAACTGGTCTGTAATTCCCCGTTTTCTCTCTCGCTACTTTCTTGAAAAGTGGGATAACATTAGCTATCCTTCAATCCACAGGAATTGATCCTGAATCTATTGAACATTGGAAAATGATCACCAATGCTTCCACTATTTGTAGAGCCACTTCCCTGAGGACCCTGGGATGCAGATCATCAGGCCCAGGGGATTTATCATCCTTCAGTCCCATTAGCCTACCCAATACTATTTCTGGCCTAATGAAAATGTATTTCAGTTCCTCCATCCCCTTAGAGCCAGTACATCTGGGAGATTGTTTGTGTCTTCCTTAGTGAAGACAGATCCGAAGTACCTGTTCAACTCTTCTGCCATTTCCTTGTTGCCCTTAATAATTTCACCTGTGTCTGCCTTCAAGGGACCCACGTTTGATTTTGCTATTATTTTTCCCTTAACATATCTAAATAATCTTTTACTGTCCTTCTTTATATTCCTGCCCAGCTTCCCCTCGTACTTCATATTTTCAGCCCGTATTGCCCGTTTTGTTTCATTCTGTTGTCCTATGAAAGTTTCCCAATCATCTGGTTTACGGCTACTGTTTGCTGTGTTATACATCTTTTCTTTTAGTTTTATTCTATCCCTAACTTCTCTAGTCAGCCACGGTTACCTCATACTCCCCTTAGAATCTGTCTTCCTTTTTGGAACGAAATGATCCTGCGTCTTCCGGATTATGCCCAGAAATTCCTACCATTGCTGTTTCACCGTCATTCCTGCTAGAATCCCTTTCCAGTCTACCTTGGCCAGCTCCTCTCATGCCTTCATAATCACCTTTGTTGAACTGCATCAGTGACACTTCCGATTTAACCTTCTCCTTCTCAGATTGCAGATTAAAACTAATCATATTATGATCACTAACTCCAGGACACAAGAGGCCTGAGCTAGTGGGAGAGGTTGGGGCAGGCTCAGACTCTATTCCTTGCAGCACAGGAGGATCATATTCATAATCATACTTTATTAGTCAAGTATGGTTTTCAACATTCGAGGAATTTGTTTCGCCATAGAATCATAATGATAAAAAGCAACAGAGCACACTAGATACATTCTAACATAAACATACACCACAATGACTCCTTCACATTCCCACGAGGGGTGATATTGCTGAGGTGGACAAAATCACGGGAATAGATCGGATAGATGCGCAGAGTCTCATGTCCAGAATACTGGAAACGAGAACCAGAGGACATAGGTTTAAGGTAAATGGGAACAGATTAAATAGGAACCTGAGGGGTAAATTTCCCACTGGGTGGGTGTATAGAACGAGCTGCCAGAGGAGGTACTTGTGGTTGGGACTATCACAGCACCTGGACAGGTACATGGATGTGACTCTATGACTATAAGTGGGAGGGTAGAGAGGGTAGTGTTGTAGAGCAGACGGATTTGAGAGCGCAGGTACACAGTTCCTGAAAGTGGCCCCCTAGGTGGGTAGAGAGACACACACACACACACACACAGTCTGAAGAAGGGTTTCGGCCCGAAACGTCGCCTATTTCCTTCGCTCCATAGATGCTGCTGCACCCGCTGAGTTTCTCCTGCAATTTTGTGTACACACACACACACACACACACACACACACACACACACACACACACACACACACACACACACACACACACACACACACACACACACACACTCTCTCACACACACACACACACACACACACACACACACACACACACACACACACACACACACTCCCCACACACACACACCCCCACCCACACACACACACACACACACACACACACACACAAACACAAAACCACACACACACACACACACACACACACACACACACACACACACACACACACACACACACACCATTAAGGAATACTACTCCATTCTCCCTCTTTTGAAATCCTGGTTTTAGGAGTAAGGAAAAAGGGGGAGAACGCGAGAGAGGGGGGAGATAAAGAGAGGGAGATAGAACGATAGGGGGGAGGAAGAGGGGGAGAGAGAAAGGGGGGAAAGAGAGTGGGGGAAGGAGGAGAGAAAGAGAGGCGGGAGAAAGAGGGGGCGAGTGAGAGGTAAGAGAGAGGGGGAAGGGGGGGGGGGGGGGGGGAGAGGAGAGGGGAGACATGTCCCTTAATCCGGTATCTGTACACGGTGGACGGATCGATTGAAATTATGTGTAGTCTTTTCGCTGACTGGATAGCACGTAACAAAACAATTGTCACTGTACCTCGGTACACGTGACAATAATCAAAAGTCAAATAAAGAAGTGGATAGAGGGGGAGAGAGAGAGTGGGGGGAGGGAGGGGGTAGATGTGGGGAGAGAGAGGGGAGAGATAGAGGGGAGAGAGGGGGGAAGAGAGGCATGAGAGTGAGCGTGAGGGATGAGAGAGTAGAGAGTGAGGGGGGGGAGAGAGAGAGAGGGGTGAGAGAGGAGAAACAAAATGACTAGCAGTAACAGGATGGGCCGAGCGAACAGTGGTTTGTTTTTCTATAGTTGGAGGGCGTTAGTGTGCAAGGAATCTATTACTGAGTCTTAAGAATACATTGCATCTCTCAAGCTAACCCATTGTCAGAGATCAGAGCGTCAAAGAGACGGGAAGAGGGGTTGAAGGAACCGGATGGGAGAGGAGGGGGTTGTTGAGACGGAGAGAGAGGGTGTAGGGGGCGGAGGGGAGGGGGGTCATATAGACGGGGAGAGGGGGAGTAGGAGCCGAAGGGAAGGTGGTTGGAGAGACGGGGACAAGGGGTGTAGGGGCCGAAGGGGCCGAAGGGGCCGAAGGGGCCGAAGGGGAGGGGGTCACAGACACGGGCACGAGGCAATTTTGTCAAACTCTGAACACGAGCTCTGCTTTCGTCACCTCTACAATCCCGCCGTTCCCCGGGATTCTCCCGTGGTCATCAGGGCGATTCCCAAGTATCCCCTCAGCCCTACAGCGTGGCAACGGACTCCTCGGCCCAACTTGCCCACCCGGCTTCGATCTTGACCACGGGGGCTGTCACCTGAAGATCCGGCGGTGAATGTCAGGAGCCGGAGCCCAGAGCGCAGAGACTGCGGCCGCCTCTGGGGGGGCGCTCATGGCGCGGATTTACTAATGAGCCGAAACACTGAGGTGAGCGGATATTTCACCGCGCTCTTCACCTGCTCCCTGAACTTGAACTGGGTCGCCGCGTAAATAAATGTGTTCGTGCAGCAGCTGAAATTCCTCAGCAAATACCCGACGTGGGCAAAGATATATTGAGTATCATTCCGATTATTTCCAGTTCCTGCGATCTGATAATAGATGAATTCTACAACATGCGTCAGCCACAGGAGGATGAAGCTGCCGGAGATGGTGAAGAGTAAAACAATAGACCTCCTCCTGCTCTCCATCTCCGGGTCACTGCGGTTCTCCTCCTTGCTCTCACCCCTCAGCCCCTTACGGACCCGACTGGCCACTAAAATGTGCCGGACTGTCAGAGCGTTGAGCAGCAGGATTACAGCGAAAGGGAGGAGCGGAGTTAAAACCGTGTCGATCCAGTCAAATGCCACCCACGCGGGGTCAGAGTAAACACTCTTCACCAGGACACAGCCCCACGGTACATTGTCGATGATTTTCCAGGGTTCCACCATAAAGTAGCGGGGAGCGTTTTTCAGACAGAACAGAACGCCGGCTGTTGCGAGAACCGCAGCCGCAGTTTTCCCGCTGCAATATTTAGTTTTCAGCTTCTGGCAACAAATGGCGATAAACCGATCAAAGGTGAAAGTGACGGTGAACCAGACAGAGCAGTCTGTAGCTGCATACCTCAGTACGAGGACAACTCTGCACAAAAGGCTGATGGAGAGGAAATTCCAATTAAAGTAATGTTTATTGATCCGATACAAAATGACCTCGGTGATCAGGACCAGTAGATCGGCCGCTGCCATGGCCACCAGGTAGCGAGTGGTGCAGGTGGAGAGGCCGCACTTTCCCCGGGACAGGATCACAATCGCCACTAAATTCACTGCGGAAAGAGAAGGGAACGGACACTGGGCATTTACTGAACACGTTCTCCGGGGCAGAACACCGGCTCGACTTTCAGCTAAAGATCAGGAGTGTTGCAGTCGGTGCGCGGCTGCTGCAAGTTTAACAATGTCAGACCCGGCTGCGACTGTGCCCGGCCTGCCTGCTTCAGGGGAGAAGAGATAAGGCGACGGGCGGTGATGGAACGAGCAGCCGCCCGCAAAAATAGGCGGAATGGTCCTGTCTGTAGTTAACCCTGCTCACAGTCTCTGATGGGGCCGTTTACAGAGACTTAACCGTGACCGGCCGCGCGATTAATAAGGGCTCTGGGAAGTCGACATCTGATGGGGACGAGGAGGGTACCAGAGGGAAGTCAGGGACAACTTAAAATCCGGCAGCAGAGTGGCTCCGTTAATGGATTCATTACACAGTGAGTTCAGTTCGGTAACAACACACACACGCCTGTATATCCGCGGCCACTGGTCCAGGACATCGATCCAATTTGAACCAACAGGCGGTGGAACCAAGTCAAGTCAATTCAAGTCAAGTCTATTCGTCACATACACATACGAGATGTGCAGTGAAATGAAAAGTGGCAATGCTCGCGGACTTTGTGCAAAATGACAAACAAACAAACAACCAAACAAACTACAAACAGAATGGAACAGAATCACATATTCTTTTTCATATTAAATATTGTGGGCGGAAGGAAAAAGGGAAAAAACAGCAATTTTAAAAAAAAGGAGTAGAGTGGTTCAGTAAAGTTAGACCCAGGTGAGATAGGAGTTTACAGTCCTAATGGCCTCTGGGAAGAAACTCCTTCTCAACCTCTCCGTTCTCACAGCATGGCAACGGAGGCGTTGCCTGACCGTAGCAGCTGGAACAGTCCGTTGCAGGGGTGGAAGGGGTCTCCCATGATTTTATTGGCTCTGGAGTTGCACCTCCCGATGTATAGTTCCTGCAGGGGGGCGAGTGAAGTTCCCATAGTGCGTTCGGCCGAACCCACTACTCTCTGCAGAGCCTTCTTGGCCTGGGCAGAGAAATTCCCAAACCAGATGGTAATATTTCCGGACAAGATGCTTTCCACAGCCGTTAAGTAGAAACACTGTAGGATCCTCGGAGACACTCTGAATTGCCTCAATTGCCTCAGGTGGTAAAGGCGCTGTCTTACCTTACTCACGAGTGCTGCGGCGTGTGATGTCCATGTCACATCCTCGGACATGTGGACTCCCAGGTATTTAAAGCAGCTCACCCTATCCACAGTATCACAGTGGAATCCGACTATGACAGACTCCACAATGAGACGTGTCCACAGGAGCGGGTGTTCACTCTGATCAATAACTCAGACAACGTGAATTTCACAATGTAAACCCCTCCCAGTCACACCGTCTCGGAGAGCTGCGTGTCCCGAGCACTGGGACAACTCTGGGCAAGGTCCTACTGAAGGCAGGAACAATAGTCTAGTGGGTCCCGGCAGTGAGAGAGAAAGAGGGTTAGTTTCGGCTGTCTAAAAATAATAAAAATCACAGCGTTTATTCAATAAAAAATGTCACTCAGAGGATTGATACGCCTCACATATTCTTGTACAACGAGCATCAGTTGGGAAGCTTGTAACATGATCAGAATCAAGTTAACACACGGAGTTATAAAACTTGAATTATTCTGCTCACTTACCAGTGATTCCAACGGCAGCAATGATCACGTACACGATTTTCTCCACGTCGTAATATTCCCTCAGCTTTTCCCCCATTTCCTCTGCCCAGCGACGTGTCCCCGTGAGCTACCGGCAGTCTCTCAGAATGAAATGCTGGGGCAGAACATTGCCGGAGATTTTATACCATGTTCCGTCTCCACCGGGACTGTAAAGTTTAATTAGAGTTTAAAAATAGAGATTTTGAAATTATTCGCAAACAGATGACATCGGCCAAGTTAAATCCCCACAGTGACTGGTTGTGATTTATTCAGGGAATTGATTGAGTAACTCCGACGACTGGGAATAGTGGCGATACTGAGGGATGGAAATTGGGAGCGGCATTGTTCCAGCAAAGGGAATAATGTTTCAAACTCCATCAGTCCCAACTCTCCACCTCATGTTGTTTGTCTGATTTCCTTCAATCCGCTTCACTCAGCAAGGCAATCCCAAATTCTAGGGACCATGGCTTCTGGTGCCCGGTTTGAAGATAGACTGGGCGACCCTTTTCCACAGTGTGAGGAATTGGTTCAACAGATCGCCTCTGTTTCACCACTCAATATGATCGCGGCTCATCTAACTATATTCCCAACCACAGACTGCCGGCGACCCCGTTAACCATTCACTCCTTGCTTCCTAGAATGGATCTGACTTTACCCTGGGACAATAACATTATCTGCCTTCATCACCTCTGATAGGCTGTGGGCCGAGGAGCTTTTTTCTACAGTTTCGTGACCCGTCACCAAACTACATGAAATGTTCACATATTGTGTAAAATAATTATATAAATCACCCCTGAAACGCGTCATGAACAAGACTTGCACATTTTTTCATTAAATTAGAGAAACCCGGTAAAAAGTCGCGTAATTTTTAGTCCAATCAAAGCACGTTTAACATTGAGTTGTCTGCCAGTTGGCCAATCACGCGCTTTGCTTCAGGCTAGCACACAAAATGGCTGAGAGTGCCTCTACTGATGCCTGTTTTACTGGAGATTCCGATTTGTTGTTCTGTGGAATACATGTCGTGGAAACTTGCAGCAGGGTAATTGAATTTAGTGTGAAAAGCATAAACAGGCTGAAGAATGTGCTGCTAAGTGGATGGAAGTGGAAGAAAGCCTTGAAAGCAAAGTCGCTGCTGAGGTGCTGCAACACAAAGAAGACAGCCAGGAACTCTAACTGAAAGGTAAGATCAAATGTCTGAATTTATGAAAATATATCTGTATGGACTTTAATTAATTTAATTGCACCCTTTTATAACGTGAATAAATTCACTCATTCACTCACTCATTCATTCATTCATTCACTCATTCATTCATTCATTCATTCATTCAACCATTAATTAATTAATTAATTAATTAATTGATTGATCAATTAATTAATTAATTAATTAACTCATTCATTCATTCATTCATTCATTCATTCATTCATTCACACATTCACTCATTCATTGAAGAAGTCGAGGGCCTAAACTATATGTTTCCAATAATCAGTCAATTAAACATTGTCACTAATGCCAGCTTGTTGTAGAGTAATAAGTCTTTAACAGCTAATCTCGGAGCTGCCTGCGATTAAAAAGTGCTCCGACCGCGGGGCCCAGGTACCCGCGGTATAGTCAAGCCGCGGTCTCAATTAATAAGCGGACGATTCGCGAACGCGGAGCCTCCGATCATCTCCGCGGGCGGGCGGGGGGGGGGGGGGGGGGGGGGGGGGGGGGGGGCTGTAAATAGTGCCGTCTGTAGCGGCCGTTTTCAGGTCCCGACAACGGGAGAAAAACGGAGGTATATCGATCGCAATTCATAGGCTTCCATTGCAGTGAGAAATGGTCAGAAATGGTTGATGTTTCTGCAGAAATGAATTGGTGATATGTGAACTTGAACTAGTTTTTCTATGGTAGTAACCTATTGTTATTCTCATTATCATTCTTCTTGGATTCTTGGTCGTCCAAAATATTCCAAATGGAATTTAAACTAGAGGTGGAATTTTATTAAGATTAATTAACATTATTTAATAACAATTATTAATTAATGTATTAATTATTATTAATTAACAACATTTATTAACATTAAGAAGAGGTTGAAATGTTATGAATTGAAGTCCATGCAGACTTAATGACTATGATTATTTTTTTCTGTAGCCTCTACTTAAACTTGAAATAACTTATCAATTGTAATAAATTACAGTGTAGGTCTCATTGACATTAAATAGCGGTTGACACTTTATGAATTGAAGTCCATGCAGACCTACGTACTATGAGATGTTTCTTTATCTAGCTATTTCGCACCCTTTGCTCCTGCACTTGAACTTGAAGTCTTATCTATGGCAGTAAATTACAGTGTCATTCTCATTGACATTAAGAAGAGATTGACATTTTATGAATTGAAGTCCATGCAGACCTAAGTAATACGAGATTTTTTTTTCTGCAGCTTCTGCCTCTCTACTCTTTAGAGCCTGTCCACACAAAAGTGTTTTGTGTGGACATTCACTGTGCTTTAATGAACACTAATTTGTTAATTTGCAAACTTGCCATCCCATCTACCTGGACATGCATATATGTTTAATTTCCTCATTGATATGTCGATATTGTCTTACATAATATAAAACATGAAAAGATGTAAAATACACCCTGACACATATTATCTTCTATTATTAGGAGGCAGCAGTGTATCCCGGGTTATCATGCAAAGTGCTATCGTCGCGTCTGCAACATAACAACAATAAATCGAGCGATAGCAAAGTCTAGAAGAAAGAAAGGTAATGACAGGACTGAAACAACAAATCTTTTTACTTATGGTCATATGATGTTACTTTGAAAAATGATATGATATATTTGGGGATGTTGATTTATTTTACTTTTCATTCCTTTTCTGTTTTCTTTTTCCTCTTTCAATTGAGTTCAAGGCGCTGAAAAGCCTGTAGCAGGTGAATCACCTCAAGAGGTAGTTCCTGATGGTGAAGCAGATGAGCCGGCCCCAAAGTGACTGCTTCGGTTCATGACAAATCAAAGTCAACAAACAGCAACTGTCGAGCACAGTGACCGTAGGCATGTTCTACCAGCGCATTGCATCATTTGTAAATGTTCAAAATACACAAATGAAATAAATTGTGGAAAAAAATGATTATATAAAGTTTTATTTTAATGTGGATCATTTCACTGTTTATTTGGTCAAATTATTTAAACAATGAGTGATTTACTTATGATAATGGCGTGCCGGTGACTGACTGCGACAGTCTACCCACCGATCCACACATACATACATACGCACATCCACACAGACACATCCATCCATACGCACACTTCCATGCATGCAAACACACACATACATACACACATAAATCCGCACACACACACATCCACACATCCATTCACACGCAGACATACATGTACACATCCAAACATACATCTATCCACACGTACATACACACTTACATCCACAGATACGCGTTTGAAAGGCATACACAGACACACAGACAAACTAGAGATAAACAATGCAACACTTTTAGGGTTATTTTAGGTCAAAGGTAATAGCCCTCATTTGCAAAGGCACAACCGAGGGGGGGGGGGGGGAGTCTATAACATTAATATAAGCTCGTTGTAGCTTAAAATGAATATTCATCGAGTAAACATCAGAGCATTCGATTCGTGGCCAGGATGTGACATTTACATCAGAAATAAGACAGGTCTCTTACAGGTCTGGCACTGCCCCAGTCCCACTATGGCCGTTACCCCCACTCTCCCCACTTTGGCAGTCAGTGTGGTTCAGTAAATGGGGAAACCTAGACGATCTGTCCTGACCCTTTATTTAGGCAGGTTCATGAGCCCATAAAACCTGGGACATCTGCTGCAGTCTCATTTAAGTTCCTATTTTACTTCGCAGTCACGTGAGTGACTACGTGAAGAAGCCCCGCTAGGACGCATGCGTGCCATTACGCTACACGCATTGCACGAGTCATTTCGATGGAGGAAGGACGTTCCTCCTAAAGGGCTGGTGTATAAAACCAGCGAAGACAGGTAAGAGATCTACGTTTTTCTTACATCTAGGATGGAAAGAAGACGGACCAAAGCTGCAAAAAAGCTGGCGGGGGAGAGCAGTGCAGGAACGGGCAGCCAGCGGCGGCAGACGGCAGGGCTGTCTCCATTGTCGGGAGCACCTGTGCCGAAGTTAGCCTCACCACCGGCGGGTGGAAAGGCTAAACGCAAAACCGACCGAGCCGTTCTTTCGGACGACTCGGATTTCGAACAGCTCCACGCCACCTTTGCTCAGGGGCCTGTGGGGCTGAAGGGATTGGAGGAGCAGCAAGCGACCAGTGACCGAGATCACTGGAACGTGTTTGAGCTGCGGGACCAGCGACCGCGAGCGGGCAGCGCTCGAAAGCTCTGTACCGCTTTGGAGCGGCAGCTGGTCCAGGACAAGCCGCAAGGGCCAGGTGCCCGAGAGTACTGGACGAAAATGGAGCGGCTGATGGAGGCAATACTCCAGAGGGGGTCTGGCTCTACTGGGCAGACATTCAGCCCCTCTGCAGTACCTTATTCAGGGCTGTATTCAGCGTCTATTGCCTCCCAGGACAGCATAGCGGGGCAGATTTGGACTGACCCTGAACAGGAACTGATGGACAATTCAGTGCAAGGGGTAAGTGGCAACTTACTTGAAATGGTGGCTCAGTTCGCGAAGCCAGAACTCACAGGGGATGATTTACCAGCCAGGTTAGCGGCAAGTGTTAATTACATGTCTCTGAATCAGCTACAGGGACAAGCCCTAATTGACACCATGGGGCGTCACTTGCAACCTGGAAACTGTAAATCCCTTAATGTCCCAACCGTGAACGCATGTATTTGGAAGCATGTAGGAGCAAGCATCAGGACCAGGGATGTCTTACTACAAAAAGTACTTAAAACCCTCACCGCAGGGATAAAGGCATTCACACGAACCCTGGATGAGGAAGATATGAGTCAACACCACAAAGATGCCCTCGCCCTCTTCTGCAATACCCAATATGAACTGAATAATATCAGAAAGAAGAGTATACAGCCGGTACTAGACCCAAAATTTGCGGGATTATGCAGAACAGGAACAGCCACCGAAAAGACTTACCTGTTTGGAGGGGACCTACCAAAACAGGTAAAAGATTTGGACGAAGAATCCAAAGCCCTGGGAATTATAAACGCTACCAAACGCTACTCCCAGAAGTACCACCCCTATGCACTCATGGGTCGCAAGGAATACTCCGGAGAACAGTCGAGGGCAAGACCAATCCAACAGCGGTCTTTTTCAGGACATGGCCCAGGGCCGGCCCTCGTGGAAGTTGCACCCATCTACAACACAAATCAAGACACCGGGGCCTCAACGTCCTCGGGGACAAGGGAAGAAATAAGACCACTGGTAACCATAGAGGTAGGTGGGTCTGGTCCCTTACTTATTAACGATAGCATGGGTGTTGGTGGCAGATTACACTTTTTTCTGGATGCATGGTATAAGTTGACATCAGATACTTATATCCTAAGCAGTTTCCAGGGATATACGATAGAGTTCTTACAACCACGTAATCCTCCAGTCCAGCATGTACCGAACAGAGTGTTCAGGCTTAACGGCGAAGATAAAGCAAAAGCACATGCTGAACTGCAGAGACTCCATAAACTGGGGATAATTGAACAAACCCAACACGAACCTTTAAAATTCGTGTCCAACATTTTTATTAAACATAAGAAAGATGGTGGTTGCCGCATCATCATAGATTTGAGTAATTTGAATGTTTTTGTAAAATATATTCATTTCAAAATGGAAACCTTTGCTACTGCTAAACTAATAATCTCCAAAGGTCACTTTATGGCAAGCATTGATTTAAAAGATGCTTACTATTCAGTACCCATAACAGGTGACCACAGACGTTATTTGAAATTTAATTGGATGGATCAACTCTGGCAATACAGAGCACTACCAAATGGGCTTACTTCTGCACATATGTTATTTACCAAAATATTAAAACCAGCCTTAGCTTTCCTACGTGAACATAAACACATTGTGATGGCTTACTTGGATGTACATACTTATATTGGGCAAAAGGGTAAAACAAGCAGAATTAACAATAACAGCCACTATACAATTATTTGAAAGCCTAGGATTCATTATCCATCCAATTAAATCAAAATTGAAACCTTCAACAACAATGGATTTCTTGGGATTTACCATTAACTCAGTTCTTATGTCAGTGGCTTTGCCACAAGACAAAGCAATAGCCTTCGAGGAGGATTGCGGCAAAATCATTGACACAAGAAAACCATCTATTAGACAGGTGGCGAGAATGATTGGCAAGATAATAGCAGCCTTTCCAGCTGCACAATTCGGACCCTTATATTATCAGAATTTACAAAGGGCAAAAATAAGAGCTCTAAAATACAATGGAGGTCATTTTGATAGACCTATGGAACTACCAAAAGAAGCCATACTAGAACTACAATGGTGGAAAGAAAACATTAGGCATTGTTCCAATCCAATCATTATCAGCAACCCGTCTATCACACTACAAACGGAGGCTAGTGCTCTCTGATGGGGTGCCACGGATTCCATCACCAGCTGTGGTGGGAGATGGAATGAACAGGAGTCATCATTGCTACACACTTTGGGCATAAATTACTTAGAAATGTTAGGAGCTTTTCATGGCCTTAAGTCATATTGCTTAGGGTTATCTCACCAGCATATAAGATTACAAATTGATAACACCTCTGTGGTAGCATACATCAACCACATGGGTGGAAACAAATCGACATCATGTGACAATCTGGCAAACAAGATCTGGCAATGGTGTATCCGCAGAGGAATTTGGATATCAGCTACCTACTTACCAAGTAGACAAAACTTAGTGGCAGACACCAGGTCACGCAAATTCAATGAGAACATCGAATGGATGTTGGACAAAAAAGTTTTTGCTGAAATTACAGCACGATACAGAACACCAGATGTCGATCTATTCGCTTAACCACCAAGTGCCAAAATATGTATCATGGGAACCAGACCCCGGGGCAGCAGCTACATATGCTTTTTCGCTGCATTGGGGGAAATTGTTCTTTTATGCATTCCCTCCCTTCTGCCTCATCAGTCGGGTACTAAGTAAGATAAGACAAGACTCTGCGTCTGGTATCTTAATAGTACCCGATTGGCCTACCCAACCATGGTTCCCATTGGTACAGGAGATGATATTAGAACCTCACATCACCATTCAACACAGACCGGATCTACTGGTAAATCCAGCAACTAGGACAAGTCATCCTTGTCACCGTCACATTAACGTTTTGGTTTGTAGAGTCTGAAAGCTCCTTTATTACACCTGGGCTTAACAACGAGAGCTATGAACATGATCGCTGGAGCCCAGCGAGAGTCAACAAAAAATCAATACCTAGTATATATCAGAAAATGGCACAGGTATTGCAACCAGAACAACATTATCCACAGACCTACAAACATTCAACCGGTATTGGAATTTCTGGTAAATTTACACCATGACGAGCGAGTTACGTACAGCGCCATCAACTGTGCCAGAAGTGCCCTGTCTACCTACCTCTGGAGAGAAACGGAACGACAGCCTGTGGGGTCACACCCTTTGGTAGCCAATCTCATGAGGGGCATATTCAATGCTAACCCTCCTAAGGCCAGATATTCCCATATATGGGATGTTGGCATCGTTCTGAATCTACTAAGGAACTGGACTCCAGCCACTAGCCTGTCATTACAGACTTTGACCTTAAAAACGGTCATGCTGATGGCATTGGTCACAGCACAAAGGGCGCAGTCCCTACACAAATTGAGGCTGGATACCATTACCAGTTCGCAGGAAAATTTACATTTTTACATCCAGGAACTGGTAAAACAGAACAGACAGGGATCGGCAGGCCTAAAAGTGATTTTCAATAACTACCCTGCAGATGAGCGACTGTGTGTGGTAACACATCTCAAAGAGTACATTAAACAAGCCAAAACCATCAGAGGCACAGAACAGGCACTGCTCATTAGCCACAGAACAGGCACTGCTCATTAGCCACAGACAGCCTCATAAACGAATAACAAAACAGACCATTTCCAAATGGATAAAACAAGTACTTACAAAGCAGGTATAGATACTAATCTCACTCCACCAGGGCTGCAGCTACGTCGGCAGCATACAAGTTGGATGTTCCATTGGATCAGATCCTTAAAACGGCAGGATGGTCATCAGAAGGAACTTTCCATAAATTTTATAATAAACCAGTGGAGGAAACTGGAACTTTTTCAAAACCTATATTAAGTTCTGTAATATAATTTGTCCCCATCAATATTTGGGGTTTTATGATTTCTTTTGTTAATAAAATTGTTTGTTGCATCCACATACCGTATGGATGTCGAAAATATGTCTCCCCGATACCAAGGCAGATCTATGTCATGGACTCGTCCACGGCATGAAATCACAGAGCTTTGAAATCTTCACGTAGTCACTCACGTGACTCCGAAGTAAAATAGTAAGATTAAACCAGAATTTACCAGTTTGAAGTTTGATCTTTATTTTATGAGGAGTAACGTTGAGGGAATACGTGCCCTCCGCTCCCATCCTTGATCATATACTCAACTGGTATCTCTCTCTAATCTTACTATGTTTAGTAATTATAGTTATCTGTGATTCCACACCGCTGCTTTGAAGAATGACACGCATGCGTCCTAGCGGGGCTTCTTCACGTATTCCCCCAACGTTACTCCTCATAAAATAAAGATCAAACTTCAAACTGGTAAGTTCTCGTTTAATCTTACTATTAAAGCGACTGGAACGTGCCTGCCTGGCACTGCCCCAGTCCCACTATGGCCGTCACCCCCAATCTGCACACTGGCAGTCAGTTGGGTTCAGTAAAGGGGAGGAATACACAAGAAGGGCGCCTAGCCCATTAATTAGGCTGGTTCAGGAGCAGGACCTCACCGACATTGTCATTAAAAAAAGGGAGGGGGAAGAGTGTGGAGGAAGGGAGAGAGAGTTGGGGGGAGAGAGGGGAAAAGTGCGGAGGGAGAATGGGAGGGGGAGGGGGGACAGAAGTGGAAGAGTGGGGAGGGAGGGGGAGAGGTGTAGGGGGAGTGGTGGATGAGGGACAGAGGGGTAGGGGAAGAGGGCGGGGGGAGAGAGGGAAGGGGGTGGGTAGAGAGTGAAGGGGGGTGGGGGAGAGAGGGATGGGTGGGAGAGGGAGAGGGGTGTCAAGAGGGAAACATAGAAACATATAAATCAGGTGCAGGAATAGGCCATTCGGCCCTTCGCGCCTGCACCGCCATTCAATATGATCATGGCTTATCATCCAACTCAGTATCCGGTACCTGCCTTCTCTCCATACCCCCTGATCCCTTTAGCCACGAGGGGCACATCTAACTCCCTATTATATATAGCCAATGAACTGGCCTCAACTCCTTTGGGGGAGGGGGGTGAGAGAGGGAAGGGGCTGGGGAGGGAAGGGGGAGAGGGAAGGGGCGGGGGAGTGGGATGGGTCGGAGGAGGAGGGAGAGGAGAGGGAGAGGGGTGAGGAGAGGGAGATGGAGAGGGGGAGAAGTGAGGGGTGGGGGAGGGGGAGGAGAGGGGTGGGGGAAGGGGAGGAGAGAGGGATGGGGAGGGGGAGGAGATAGGGAAGGGGAGGAGGGAGAGGAATGGGGGAGAGGTCTGGGGAGGGGGGGGTGACGAGGAGGGAGATGAGGTGGGTGGTAGAGAGGAAGAGTGTGGATGTAGGGTGAAGAGTGGGGAGGCGGAAGGGAGTGGGGAGATAGGGAAAGGATTGGGGGAGTGAAGGGAGGTGGGGGAGAGGGAAGGGGGTGGAGGAGGGAAGGGGGCGAGGAAAGGGGGTGGGAAAGAGGGAGATGGAGTGAAGAGGGAGATGGAGAGGGGAAAGAGTGAGGGAACGGGAGGGGAGGAGAGGGATGGGGAGAGGGAGAGAGGGATGGGAGAGGGGGAGAGAGGTGTGGGGGAAGGGGGAGGGAGGCGAGGAGATGGGGTAGGTGGTAGAGGGGGAAGAGTGTGGATGGAGGGGAAAGAGTGCGGAGGGGGCAGGGGTTGGGGGAGAGAGGGAAAGGGGTAGGGGAGGCAAGGGTGGTGGGGGAGGGGGTGGGGGAGAGAGGGAGGGAAGAGGAGAGGGAAGGGGAGTGGGGGAGAGAGGGATGAGGTGGGAGGAGGAGGGGGAGGAGAAGTAGTGTGGTGTGGAGAGGGAGATGGAGAAGGGGAGGAGAGAGGGATGGGGGAGAGGGAGAGAGAGATGGGAACACCTTGAAGCCAACAATGCACAATTTCTGAAAACACTTTAAGAAGCCAAGCCAAATGGGCAAACACTTTGCAAGCCAACAAAACACATTTTCTGAAAATCCTATAAAAACACAAGCCAATAGTGCAAACACTTTGCAAGCCAACAAAACATAATTTCTGAAAGACCTTTAATAAGCAAAGCCAATTGGGCTGACACTGCAAGCCAACAAAACCCAAATTCTGAAAGCCCTTTAAAAATTCAAGCCAATTGAGAAACACTTTGCAAGCCAACAAGCCAACAATACACATTTTCTGAAAGCCATCCCAATTGGGCAAATACATAGGAAGCCAACAAAATACATTTTCTGAAAGCCTTTTAAAAAGGCAAGCCAATTGGGCAAACACTTTCCAAGCCAGCAAAACACATTTTCTGAAAGTCCTTTAAAAAGCCAAGACAATTGATCAAACACTTTGCAAACCAACAATACACATTTTCTGAAAGCCCTTTAACAAGCCATGCCAATTCGGCTAACACATTGCAAGCCTCCAAAACACATGTTCTGAAAGCACTTTAAAAAGCCAAGCCAATTGGGCAAACACTTTGCAAGCCAACAAAACACATTTTCTGAAAGCCATGCCAATTGGGCAAACACATTGGAAGCAAACAAAACACATGTTCTGAAAGCCCTTTGAAAGCCAAACCCATTGGGCAAACACCTTGCTAGCCAACAGAACACATTTTCTGAAAACCCCTGGACAAATACATTGCAAGCCAACAAAACATATTTTCTTAAAGCCCTTTAAAAAGCCAAGCCAATAGGGCAAACACTTTGCAAGCCAACACAACCCAATTTCTGAAAGCCCTTTAAAAAGCAACGTCAATTGGGCTGACACTGCAAGCCAACAAACCCCAATTTCTGAAAGCCCTTAAAAATCCAAGCCAATTGAGAAACACTATGTAAGCCAGCAAGCCGACAATACACATTTTCTGAAAGCCATCCCAATTGGGCAAAGACATAGGAAGCCAAAAAAATACATTTTCTGAAAGCCCTTTAAAAAGCCAAGCCAATTGGGCAAACACTTTCGAAGCCAACAAAATACATTTTCTGAAAGCCCTTTAAAAAGCCAAGCCCATTGATCAAACAGTTTTCAAGCAAACAATATGCATTTTCTGAAAGCCATGCCAATTGGTCAAACATATTGGAAGCAAACAAAACACATGTTCTGACAGTCCTTTGAAAGGCCAAACCCATTGGGCAAACACCTTGCAAGCCAACAGAACATATTTTCTGAAATACCATAAAAACCCAAGCCAATAGGGCAAACACTTTGCAAGCGAACAAAACACAATTTCTGAAAGACCATTAAAAAGCAAAGCCAATTGGGCTGACACTGCAAGCCAACAAAACCCAATTTCTGAAAGCCCTTTAAACAGCCAAGCCTATTGATCAAACACTTTGCAAGCCAACAATATACATTTTCTGAAAGCCATCCCAATTGGGCAAACACATTGGAAGCCAACACAACACATGTTCTGAAAGCACTTTAAAAAGCCAAGCCAATTGGGCAAACAATTTGCAAACCAACAAAACACATTTTCTGGAAGCCCTTTAAAAAGCCAAACCAATTGGGCAAACACTTTCCAACCAACAATGCACATTTTCTAAAAACACTTTAAAAAGCCAAGCCAATAGGGCAAACACCTTGCAAGCCAACAGAAGACATTTTCTGAAAATCCTATTAAAACCCAAGCCAACAGTGCAAAAACTTTGCACGCCAACAAAACATATTTTCTGTAAACCCTTTAAAAAGCAAAGCCAATTGGGCAACACTTTACAAGCCAACAAAGCACATTTTCTAAAAGTCCTTTAAAAACCCAAGCCAATACGTCAACACTTTGCAAGCCCACAAAACACATTTTCTGAAAGCCCCTTAAAAAGCCAAGTCAATTGGGGAAAAACCTTGCAAGCCAACAAAAGATATTTTCTGAAAGCCCTTTAAAAAGCCAAGCCAATTGGGCTAACACTGCAAGCCAGCAAAACACATTTTCTGAAAGTCCTTTAAAAAGCCAAGACAATTGATCAAACACTTTGCAAACCAACAATACACATTTTCTGAAAGCCCTTTAACAAGCCATGCCAATTGGGCTAACACATTGCAAGTCTACAAAACACATGTTCTGAAAGCACTTTAAAAAGCCAAGCCAATTGGGCAAACACTTTGCAAGCCAACAGAACACATTTTCTGAAACCCCCTGGACAAATACATTGCAAGCCAACAAAACATATTTTCTTAAAGCCTTTTAAAAAGCCAAGCCAATAGGGCAAACACTTTGCAAGCCAACACAACCCAATTTCTGAAAGCCCTTTAAAAAGCCACGCCAATTGGGCTGACACTGCAAGCCAACAAAACCCAATTTCTGAAAGCCCTTAAAAATCCAAGCCAATTGAGAAACACTATGTAAGCCAGCAAGCCGACAATACACATTTTCTGAAAGCCATCCCAATTGGGCAAAGACATAGGAAGCCAAAAAAATACATTTTCTGAAAGCCCTTTAAAAAGCCAAGCCAATTGGGCAAACACTTTCGAAGCCAACATAACACATTTTCTGAAAGTCCTTTAAAAGGCCAAGCGAATAGGGCAAACGCATTGCAAGCCAACAGAACACATTTTCGGAAAATCCTATAAAAACCCAAGCCAATAGTGCAAACACTTTGCAAGCCAATAAAATATAATTTCTCAAATACCTTTAAAAACCAATGCCAATTGGGCTGACACTGCAAACAAACAAAACCCAATTTCTGAAAGCCCTTTAAAAAGCCAAGCCAATTGAGGAACACTTTGCAAGCCAACAAGCCAACAATACACATTTTCTGAAAGCCATCCCAATTGGGCAAATACATAGGAAGCCAACAAAATACATTTTCTGAAAGCCCTTTAAAAAGCCAAGCAAATTGGGCAAACACTTTCCAAGCCAACAAAACACAATTTCTGAAGCCCTTTAAAAAGCCAAGCCAATTGGGCAAACGCTTTGCAAGCCAACAAAACACATTTTCTGAAAACCCTTGGACAAATACATTGCAAGCCAACAAAACATATTTTCTTAAAGCCCTTTAAAAAGCCAAGCCAATAGGGCAAACACTTTGCAAGACAACAAAACACATTTTCTGAAAGTCCTTTAAAAAGCCAAGCCAATTGGGCAAACAATTTGCATGCCAATTGGATGAACACTTTGCAAGCCAACAAAACAGATTTTTTGAAAGCCCTTTAAAAAGCCAAGCCATTTGGGCTAACACTGTGCAAGTCAACAAAACACATTTTCTGAAAGCCCTTTAAAAAGCCAAGCCAATTGGGCAAAAACTTTCCAACCAACAATGCACATTTACTGAAAGCCCTTAAAAAAGCCAAGCCAATTGGGCAAACACTTTACAAGCCAACAAAACACATTTTCAGAAAGCCCTTTAAAAAGCCAAGCCAATAGGGCAATCACCTTGCAAGCCAACAGAACACATTTTCTGAAAATCCTATAAAAACCCAAGCCAATAGTGCAAAGACTTTGCAAGCCAACAAAACATATTTTCTGAAAACCCTTTAAAAAGCAAAGCCAATTGGGCTGACTCTGCAAGCCAACAAAACACATTTTCTGAAAGCCCTTTAAAAAGCCAAGCCAAATGGGCAAACACTTTCCAAACAAAAATACACATTTTCTGGAAACACTTTAAAAAGCCAAGCAAATTGGGCAACGCTTTGCAAGCCAACAAAGCACATTTTCTGAAAACCCTTTAAAACCCCAAGCCAATACGCCAAACACTTTGCAAGCCAACAAAACACATGTTCTGAAAACGCTTTAAAAAGCCAAGCCTATTGATCAAACACTTTGCAAGCCAACAATACAAATTTTCTGAAAGCCATTCCAATTGGGCAAACACATTGGAAGCCAACACAATACATGTTCTGAAAGCCCTTTAAAAAGCCAAGCCAATTGGGCAAACACTTTGCAAGCCAGCAAAACACATTTTCTGGAAGCCCTTTAAAAAGCCAAACCAATTGGGCAAACACTTTCCAACCAACAATGCACATTTTCTAAAAACACTTAAAAAAGCCAAGCCAATTGGGCAAACACTTTACAAGCCAACAAAACACAATTTCTGAAAGCCCTTAAAAAAGCCAAGCCAAATGGGCAAACACTTTACAAGCCAACAAAACACATTTTCAGAAAGCCCTTTAAAAAGCAATGCCAATTGGGCTGACACTGCAAGCGAACAAAACCCAATTTCTGAAAGCCCTTAAAAATCCAAGCCAATTGAGAAACACTATGTAAGCCAGCAAGCCGACAATACACATTTTCTGAAAGCCATCCCAATTGGGCAAAGACATAGGAAGCCAAAAAAATACATTTTCTGAAAGCCCTTTAAAAAGCCAAGCCAATTGGGCAAACACTTTCGAAGCCAACAATGCACATTTTCTGAAACCACTTTAAAAAGCCAAGCCAATTCGGCAAACACTTTGCAAGCCAACATAACATATTTTCTGAAAGCACTTTAAAAGGCCAAGCGAATAGGGCAAACGCCTTGCAAGCCAACATAACACATTTTCTGGAAATCCAATAAAAACCCAAGCCAATAGTGAAAACACTTTGCAAGCCAACGAAACATAATTTCTGAAAGACCTATAAAAAGCCAAGCCAATTGGGCAAACACTTTCCAACCAACAATGCACATTTTCTGAAAACACTTTAAAAAGCCAAGCCAATTCGGCAAACACTTTGCAAGCCAACATAACACATTTTCTGAAAGTCCTTTAAAAGGCCAAGCGAATAGGGCAAACGCATTGTAAGCCAACAGAACACATTTTGGGGAAATCCTATAAAAACCCAAGCCAATAGTGCAAACACTTTGCAAGCCAATAAAATATAATTTCTCAAATACCTTTAAAAAGCAAAGCCAATTGGGCTGACACTGCAAGCCAACAAAACCCAATTTCTGAAAGCCCTTTAACAAGCCAAGCCAATTGAGGAACACTTTGCAAGCCAACAAGCCAACAATACACATTTTCTGAAAGCCATCCCAATTGGGCAAATACATAGGAAGCCAACAAAATACATTTTCTGAAGCCCTTTAAAAAGCCAAGCCAATTGGGCAAACACTTTGCAAGCCAACAAAGCACATTTTCTGAAAACCCTTGGACAAATACATTGCAAGCCAACTAAACATATTTTCTTAAAGCCCTTTAAAAAGCCAAGCCAATAGGGTAAACACTTTGCAAGACAACAAAACACATTTTCTGAAAGTCCTTTAAAAAGCCAAGCCAATTGGGCAAACAATTTGCATGCCAATTGGATGAAAACTTTGCAAGCCAACAAAACACATGTTCTGAAAACGCTTAAAAAAGCCAAGCCTATTGATCAAACACTTTGCAAGCCAACAATATAAATGTTCTGAAAGCCATCCCAATTGGGCAAACACATTGGACGCCAACACAACACATGTTCTGAAAGCCCTTTAAAAAACCAAGCCAATTGGGCAAACACTTTGCAAGCGAACAAAACACATTTTCTGGAACCCTTTAAAAAGCCAAGCCAGTTGGGCAAACACTTTCCAACCAACAATGCACATTTTCTGAAAACACTTTAAAAAGCCAAGCCAATTGGGCAAACACTTTGTCAGCCAAAAAACACGTGTTCTGAAAGCCCTTTAAAAAGTCAAGCCCATTGATCAAACACTTTGCAAGCCAACAATACACATTTTCTGAATGCCATGACAATTGGGCAAAAACATTTTAAGCAAACAAAACACATGTTCTGAAAGCCCTTTGAAAAGCCAAACCCATTGGGCAAACACCTTGCAAGCCAACAGAACACATTTTCTGAAAATACCATAAAAATCCAAGCCACTAGGGCAAACACTTTGCAAGCCAACAAAACACAATTTCTGAAAGCCCTTTAAAAAGCAAAGCCAATTGGGCTGACACTGCAAGCCAACAAAACCCAATTTCTGAAAGCCCTTAAAAAAGCCAAGCCAATTGAGAAACACTTTGCAAGCCAACCAGCCAACAATACACATTTTCTGAAAGCCATCCCAATTCGGCAAATACATAGGAAGCCAACAAAACACATTTTCTGAAAGCCCTTTAAAAAGCCAAGCTAATTGGGCAAACACTTCAAACCAGCAAAACACATTTTCTGAAAGCCATCCCAATTGGTCAAACATATTGGAAGCCAACATAACACATTTTCTGAAAGCCCTTTAAAAAGCCAAGACAATTGATCAAACACTTTGCAAGCCAACAATACACATTTTCTGAAAGCCCTTTAGGAAGACATGCCAATTTGGCAAATTCATTGCAAATCAACAAACCACATGTTCTGAAAACCCTTTAAAAAGCCAAGCCTATTGATCAAACACTTTGCAAGCCAACAATACACATTTTCTGAAAACCTTCCCAATTGGGCAAACACATTGGAAGCCAACACAACACTTGTTCTGAAAGCCCTTTAAAAAGCCAAGCCAATTGGGCAAACACTTTGCAAGCCAACAAAACACATTTTCTGGAATCCATTTAAAAAGCCAAGCCAACTGGGCAAACACATTGCAAGCCAACAAAACACATTTTCTGAAAGCCCTTTAAAAACCCAAGCCAATTGGCCAAACAGCTTGCAAGCCAACGGAATACATTTTGTAAAAATCCTATAAAAATCCAAGCCAATAGGGCAAACACTTTGCAAGCCAACAAAACACAATTTCAGAAAGCCTTTTAAAAAGCAAAGTCAATTGGGCTGACGCTGCAAGCCAACAAAACATATTTTCTGAGAGCCCTTTAAAAAGCCAAGCCAATTGGGCAAACACTTTCCAACCAACAATGCACATTTTCTGAAAACACTTTAAAAAGCCAAGCCAATTGGGCAAACACTTTGTCAGCCAAAAAACACGTGTTCTGAAAGCCCTTTAAAAAGTCAAGCCCATTGATCAAACACTTTGCAAGCCAACAATACACATTTTCTGAATGCCATGACAATTGGGCAAAAACATTTTAAGCAAACAAAACACATGTTCTGAAAGCCCTTTGAAAAGCCAAACCCATTGGGCAAACACCTTGCAAGCCAACAGAACACATTTTCTGAAAATACCATAAAAATCCAAGCCACTAGGGCAAACACTTTGCAAGCCAACAAAACACAATTTCTGAAAGCCCTTTAAAAAGCAAAGCCAATTGGGCTGACACTGCAAGCCAACAAAACCCAATTTCTGAAAGCCCTTAAAAAAGCCAAGCCAATTGAGAAACACTTTGCAAGCCAACCAGCCAACAATACACATTTTCTGAAAGCCATCCCAATTGGGCAAATACATAGGAAGCCAACAAAACACATTTTCTGAAAGCCCTTTAAAAAGCCAAGCTAATTGGGCAAACACTTCAAACCAGCAAAACACATTTTCTGAAAGCCATCCCAATTGGTCAAACATATTGGAAGCCAACATAACACATTTTCTGAAAGCCCTTTAAAAAGCCAAGACAATTGATCAAACACTTTGCAAGCCAACAATACACATTTTCTGAAAGCCCTTTAGGAAGACATGCCAATTTGGCAAATTCATTGCAAATCAACAAAACACATGTTCTGAAAACCCTTTAAAAAGCCAAGCCTATTGATCAAACACTTTGCAAGCCAACAATACACATTTTCTGAAAACCTTCCCAATTGGGCAAACACATTGGAAGCCAACACAACACTTGTTCTGAAAGCCCTTTAAAAAGCCAAGCCAATTGGGCAAACACTTTGCAAGCCAACAAAACACATTTTCTGGAATCCATTTAAAAAGCCAAGCCAACTGGGCAAACACATTGCAAGCCAACAAAACACATTTTCTGAAAGCCCTTTAAAAACCCAAGCCAATTGGCCAAACAGCTTGCAAGCCAACGGAATACATTTTGTAAAAATCCTATAAAAATCCAAGCCAATAGGGCAAACACTTTGCAAGCCAACAAAACACAATTTCAGAAAGCCTTTTAAAAAGCAAAGTCAATTGGGCTGACGCTGCAAGCCAACAAAACATATTTTCTGAGAGCCCTTTAAAAAGCCTAGCCAATTGGGCAAACACTTTCCAACCAAAAATAAACATTTCTGAACAAACTTTAAAAAGCCAAGCCAATCGGTCAACATAGAAACATAGAAATTAGAGGGGGGGGGGGGTGGCAGAGACAGAGAGAGAGGGGCAGAGACAGGCATTCCATTTTCAATTCTGCATTACATTGTACACCATACTCCAGAATTGGTCTCACCAATGCCTTGTACAATTTTAACATTACATCCCAGCTTCTATACTCAATGCTCTGATTTATAAAGGCTAGCATACCAAAAGCTTTCTTTACCACCCTATCTACATGAGATTCCACCTTCAAGGAACTATGCACGGTTATTCCCAGACCCTTCTGTTCAACTGTATTCTTTAGTTAACTACAATTTACCATGTACGTCCTATTTTGATTTGTCCTGCCAAGGTGTAGCACCTCACATTTATCAGCATTAAACTCCATCTGCCATCTTTCAGCCAATTCTTCCAAATGGCCTAAATCACTCTGTAGACTTTGGAAATCCTCTTCATTATCCACAACACCCCTATCATGGTATCATCTGCATATTTACTAATCCAATTTACCACACCTTCATCCAGATCATTGATGTACATGACAAACAACAAAGGACCCAACACCGATCCCTGAGGCACCCCACTAGTCACCTGCCTCCAACCCGACAAACAGCCATCCACCATTACCCTCTGGCTTCTCCCATTCAGCCACTGTTGAATCCATCTTGCTACTCCTGCATTTATACCTTCTTAACCAACCTTCCATGAGGAACCTTGTCAAAGGCCTTACTAAAGTCCATATAGACAACATTCACTGCTTTACCCTCGTCAATTTCCCTAGTAACCTCTTCAAAAAATTCAAGAAGATTAGTCAAACATGACCTTCCAGGCACAAATCCATGCTGACTGTCCCTAATCAGACCCTGTTTATCCAGATGCTTATATATATTATCTCTAAGTATATTTTCCATTAATGTGCCCACCACTGACGTCAAACTAACAGGTCTATAATTGCTAGGTTTACTCTTAGAACCCTTTTTAAACAATGGAACAACATGCGCAGTACGCCAATCCTCGGGGACTATTCCCGTTTCTAATGACATTTGAAATATTTCTGTCATAGCCCCGGCTATTTCTACACTAACTTCCCTCAATGTCCTAGGGAATATCCTGTCAGGACCTGGAGACTTATCCACTTTTATGTTTTTCAAAAGTGTCAGTACTTCTTTTACTTTGAAACTCATAGTATCCATAGCTACTCTATTAGTTTCCCTTACCTCACATAATTCAATATCCTTCTCCTTGGTGAATACCGAAGAAAATAAATTGTTCAATATCTCCCCCATCTCTTTTGGCTCTGCAGATAGCTGCCCACTCTGTCTCTCCAATGGACCAATTTTATCCCTCGTTTTCCTTTTGCTATTAATATAGCTGTAGAAACCCTTTAGATTTACTTTCACCTTACTTGCCAAAGCAACCTCATGTCTTCTTTTAGCTTTTCTAATTTATTTCTTAAGATTATTTTTACATTCCTTGTACTGCTCAAGCACCTCATTTACTTCATGCTGCCTATAATTATTGTAGATCTCCCTCTTTTTCCGAACAAGGTGTCCAATTTCCCTTGAAAACCTGGGCTCTTTCCAATTTTTACTGTTTCCTTTCAACCGAACAGGAACATAAAGATTCTGTACTCTTAAAATTTCCCCTTTAAATGTCCTCCATTTCTCTTCTACATCCTTCCCATAAAACAAAATGTCCCAGTTCACTCCTTTTAAATCATTTCGCATCTCATCAAAGTTAGCCTTTCTCCAATCAAAAATCTCAACCCTAGGTCCAGGTTTGACCCTCTCCATAATTATATTGAAACTAATGGTATTGTGATCACTGGACCCGAAGTGCTCCCCAACGCATACCTCCGCCACCTGTCCCGTCTCATTTCCTAACAGGAGGTCCAACACTGCCCTCCTCTAGTAGGTACCTTTATGTATTGCTGCAAAAAACTATCCTGCACACATTTTACAAACTCCAAACCATCCAGCCCATTTAGCGAATGTGTTTCCCAGTCTATGTGTGGAAAGTTGAAATCTCCCACAATCACCACTTTGTGCTTACTACTAATATCTGCTATCTCCTTACATATTTGCTCTTCCAATTCTCGATCCCCATTTGGCGGTCTATAATACACCCCTATAAGTGTTGCTACCCCTTTCACACTTCTCAGTTCCACCCAAATAGCCTCCCTGGATGAGCCCTCCAGTCTATCCTGCCAAAGCACTGCTGTAATATCTTCCCTGACTAGCAATGCAACACCTCCACCTCTTGCCCCTCCAATTCTATCACACCTGAAGCAACGAAATCCTGGAATATTTAGGTTCCAATCACAGCTCTCCTGCAATCATGTTTCACTGATCGCCACAACATCATACTTCCAGGTGTCTATCCAGAATCTAAGCTCATCCACCTTTCTTACAATGCTCCTAGCATTAAAATATGCACATTTAAGAAACCCCCGCCTCTTATTCTCTGTTTATTTCCTTTTTTTTTCTTTCTCCTCATGTGCCAGAGTGCTTACCTTTTCTGCTTCCTGCCTCCCATTCTGTCTACTAGCTTTCTCTATTTGACTCCCTCGCCCCAATCATTCTAGTTTAAAGTCTCCCCAGTAGCCTTTGCAAATTTCCCCGCCAGGATATTGGTCCCCCTCGGGTTCAAGTGCAACCCATCCTTTCTGTACAGGTCCCACCTTCCCCAAAAGAGGTACCAATGATCCAGAAACTTGAATCCCTGCCCTCTGCACCAGCCCTTCAGCCACGCATTTATCCTCCACCTCGCTCCATTCCTACTCTCACTGTCGCGTGGCACAGGCAGTAACCCTGAGATTGTTACCTTTTTGGTCCTTTTCCTTAACTCTCCTCCCAACTCCCTAAATTCTCCCTTCAGGAGGATTGAGCTTAGTCTCACCGATGTGGATCAGCTGACATCTAGAGCAGCGGATGCAGTAGATGAGGTTGGAGGAGATACAGGTGAACCTCTGTCGCACCTGGAACGACTGTTTGGGTCCTTGAATGGAGTCGAGGGGGGAGGTAAACTGGGACTGGGAAACACATTCTGTAAATGGGCTGGATGGGTTGGAGTTTGTAAAATGTGTGCAGGATAGTTTTTTGCAACAATACATAGAAGTATCTACTAGAGAAGGGGCGGTACTGGACCTCCTGTTAGGAAATGAGATGGGTCAGGTGGCAGAGGTATGCGTTGGGGAACAGTTCGGGTCCAGTGATCACAATACCATTAGTTTCAATATAATTATGGAGAGGGACAAAACTGGACCTAGGGTTGAGATTTTTGATTGGAGAAAGGCTAACTTTGAGGAGATGCGAAAAGGGATTTAAAAGGAGTAAATTGGGACAGTTTGTTTTATGGAAAGATGTGGAAGAGAAATGGAGTACATTTAAAGGTGAAATTTTAAGAGTACAGAATCTTTATGTCCCTGTTCGGTTGAAAGGAAATCGTAAAAATTGTAAAGAGCCAATGGTTTTCAAGGGAAATTGGACACTTGGTTCGGAAAAAGAGAGAGATTCTACAATAATTATAGGCAGCATGGAGTAAATGAGGTGCCTTGAGGAGTATAAAGAATGTAAAAAGAATCTTAAGAAAAAATTAGAAAGCTAAAAGAAGATATAAGGTTGCTTTGGCAAGTAAGGTAAAAGTAAATCCGAATGGGGGTTTCTAAACCGCTATATTAATAGCAAAAGGATAACGAGGGATAAAATTGGTCCATTAGAGAGTCAGAGTGGCCAACTATCTGCAGAGCCAAAGAGATGGGGGAGATATTGAAGAGTTTCTTTTCTTCGGTATTCACCAAGGAGAAGGATATTGAATTATGTGAGGTAAGGGAAACAAGTAGAGTAGCTATGGAAACTATGAGGATCAAAGAAGAGGAAGTACTGACACTTTTGAGAAATATAAAAGTGGATAAGTCTCCAGGTCCGAACAGGATATTCCCTAGGACATTGAGGGAAGTTAGTGTAGAAATAGCAGGGGCTATGGCAGAAATATTTCAAATGTCATTAGAAACGGGAATAGTGCCGGAGGATTGGCGTACTGCGCATGTTGTTCCATTGTTTAAAAATGGGTCTAAGAGTAAACCTAGCAATTATAGACCTGTTAGTTTGACGTCAATGGTGGGCAAATTAATGGAAAGATTACTTAGAGATAATATATATAAGCATCTGGATAAACAGGGTCTGATTAGGAACAGTCAACATGGATTTGTGCCTGGAAGGTCATGTTTAACTAATCTTCTTGAATTTTTTTGAAGATGTTACTCGGGAAATTGATGAGGGTAAAGCAGTGGATGTTGTGTATATGGACTTCAGTAAGGCCTTTGACAAGGTTCCTCATGGAAGGTTGGTTAAGAAGGTTCAATGGTTGGGTATTAATGGTGGAGTAGCAAGATGGATTCAACAGTGGCTGAATGGGAGATGCCAGAGAGTAATGGTGGATGGTTGTTTGTCAGGTTGGAGGCCAGTGACGAGTGGGGTGCCATAGGGATCTGTGTTGGGGTCCACTGTTGTTTGTCATGTACATCAATGATCTGGACGATGGTGTGGTAAATTGGATTAGTAAGTATGCAGATGATACTAAGATAGGTGGGGTTGCGGGTAATGAAGTAGTGTTTCAAAGTCTACAGAGAGATTTATGCCAGTTTGGAAGAGTGGGCTGAAAGATGGCAGATGGAGTTTAATGCTGATAAGTGTGAGGTGCTACATCTTGGCAGGACAAATCAAAATAGGACGTACATGGTAAATGGTAGGGAATTGAAGAATGTAGGTGAACAGAGGGATCTGGGAATAACTGTGCACAGTTCCCTGAAAGTGGAATCTCATGTAGATAGGGTGGTAAAGAAAGCTTTTGGTGTGCTGGCCTTTATAAATCAGGCATTGAGTGTAGAAGTTGGGGATGTAATGTTAAAATTGTACAAGGCATTGGTGAGGCCAATTCTGGAGTATGGTTGTACAATTTTGGTCGCCTAATTATAGGAAGGATGTCAACAAAATAGAGAGAGTACAGAGGAGCTTTACTAGAATGTTGCCTGGGTTTCAGTAACTAAGTTACAGAGAAAGGTTGAACAAGTTAGGGCTTTATTCTTTGGAGCGCAGAAGGTTAAGGGGGGACTTGATAGAGGTTTTTAAAATGATGAGAGGGATAGACAGAGTTGACGCGGAAAAGCTTTTCCCCACTGAGAGTAGGGAAGATTCAAACAAGGGGACATGACTTGAGAATTATGGGGACTGAAGTTTAGGGGTAACATGAGGGGGAACTTCTTTACTCAGAGAGTGGTAGCTGTGTGGAATGAGCTTCCAGTGAAGGTGTGGAGGCAGGTTCGTTTTTATCATTTAAAAATAAATTGGATAGTTTATGGATGGGAAAGGAATGGAGGGTTATGGTCTGAGCGCAGGTATATGGGACTAGGGGAGATTATGTGTTCGGCACGGACTAGAAGGGTCGAGATGGCCTGTTTCCGTGCTGTAATTGTTATATGGTTATATGGTTATATGGTAAAGGG
>NW_022630102.1:1937659-1965159 GCF_010909765.2 Amblyraja radiata
CCTCTCTCTCACCCCCTCTCTCTGATCTGAAGCGCCACCACAAGTCCAGTGTAGTTGTAGACCACCATGGGGACATTCACTTTCCCCTTTTTACTTGAGAGACACAACGCAGAAACAGGCCCTTCGTCCCAGCGAGTCGGTGCCGAATATCAATCGCCCATTCACGCACTAGTTTAGTTTAACGATACAGGGCGGAAACTAAACTAACATTTGATGCACCTCCTATCCGCTCTCTCTCGCCAACACGCCATCTCTCTTGCTTCTCTCTTTCTACTAAATAAATTGAACTGTGGAACTAAAATCTAACTATCCCCTCTCTCCATCCTCTCTCTCCTCACTCTCTCAGTCTTCCATCTTTCTCTCGCGCCTCTTCTATTCCCCGTCCACTTTATAAGAATATAATTACAATAATCAATTAAACGAAATTAACCTTTGATACCTCTATGACCCCCCTCTCTCGTCCCCTCTCTCATTCCTCTCTCGCCACATTATTACAATACTAAAACTAATATTTGATACCCGCTCTCTAACTATACCCCTTCCTTTATCCTCTCTCTCACTGCCATCTCGCGTCTCCCCCTCTCTCGTCCCCCCTCATCCCTCCCCTCCTCCCTCTCCCTGCCCCCCACTTGATAAGATGCATTTACAATAATCCACGGAAAATAAGATTTGATAACCCTCTCGCCTACCGCTACACCGCCTCCCCTCTCTCCGACCCTCACGGCTCCACCCCGAGGAAAAAGGAGGTAAACCCTTCCCCCTCGAGCGCCACCTCACTCGCAACTCTTCTCGATCCTCCCTCTCTATCTCTTCTTTCATCCCTCTCCCTCTCTCTACCCCCTCTCTCTAACTCCCCTCTCCCCACTCTACCCTCACTCTCCCTATTTCTCTATCCCTCTCTAACTCTTCTTCGCCCCCCCTCTCTCTCTCGATCCCTCCCCCTCTCTCTCGCCCTTCTCGCTGCCCCCTCTCTCTGATTCGAAACACTTCCCACCACCCACTCCATTGTAGATGTTGACTATCATGGGGGGCAATCAGGATAAGGGGGGGGGGGTTTGATTTTTCGTTAATACGCAGAGGAAACATCCATTTTCTCGCCCTCCGCTGGGAAGAGGAGGCGAAAGTCGGCCATCGTGAAACAGGCCCCAAACTCTCGCCCTCCTCCCCCTGTTTAATTCCCCCCCCCCAATTACTTCAGAGACACAGCGTGGAAACAGGACATTCGGCCCACCGAGCCCGTGCCGACCACCGATCGCCCGTTCACTGACGTATTAATTTAGAGATATATCGTGGAAACTGACCTAATATTTGATACACTATCCCCCCCACCCACCCCATATCTCACTCTCCTCTCTTTTGTCTAAATAAACCAAACTAAATTAAACACTAAACTCTCCCCCCCCCCTCTCTTTCTCTCCCTCTCACTCCCCTCTTTAATTTATTATAATAAACTTACAATAACAAACAAACCAATATTTGATCCACTCTTCCCCCTTCGATTTTATAATAAAGTTATAATAAATTAAACTGATATCTGTTACCCCCTCTGTTTATTTCCCCTCCTCCACCCTCTTTTCCTCTCCCCTCTTTCTCTCCCCCTCCACTTCATAAGAATACATTAACAATAATAAATTAAACTAAACCACCTGAATACCACCTCCCTCGTCTCTCTATCCCCCTCCCCTCTCTCTCTTACCCTCGCACTTCTCTCTCTTCCCTTGTTCAGTCCCATATATCCCTCTCTCACCTTTCGCCCCATCTCTCCCTCTTTCATTATCTCTTCCCCTCTCTCTTTCCTTCACCTCATCACTCTCTCTCCTCTCTTACGCCTAAATAAACTAAACTGTTAACCTAAATACAAAATTATAACTATATAACCATATAACCATATAACAATTACAGCACGGAAACAGGCCATCTCGACCCTTCTAGTCCGTGCCGAACACGTATTCTCCCCTAGTCCCATATGCCTGCGCTCAGACCATAACCCTCCATTCCTTTCCCGTCCATATAACTATCCAATTTATTTTTAAATGATAAAAACGAACCTGCCTCCACCACCTTCACTGGGAGCTCATTCCACACAGCCACCACTCTCTGAGTGAAGAAGTTCCCCCTCATGTTACCCCTAAACTTCAGTCCCTTAATTCTCAAGTCATGTCCCCTTGTTTGAATCTTCCCTACTCTCAGTGGGAAAAGCTTATCCACGTCAACTCTGTATATCCCTCTCATCATTTTAAAGACCTCTATCAAGTCCCCCCTTAACCTTCTGCGCTCCAAAGAATAAAGCCCTAACTTGTTCAACCTTTCTCTGTAACGTAGGTGCTGAAACACAGGCAACATTCTAGTAAATCTTCTCTGTACTCTCTCTATTTTGTTGACATGCTTCCTATAATTAGGCGACTAAAACTGTACACCATACTCCAGAATTGGCCTCACCAATGCCTTGTACAATTTTAACATTACATCCCAACTTCTACACTCAATGCTCTGATTTATAAAGGCCAGCACACCAAAAGACTTTGAAAATCTAATTCATTATCCACAACCCCACCTATCTTAGTATCATCTGCATACTTACTAATCCAATTTACCACTCCATCATCCAGATCATTGGGGCCAAGGAAAGAGCGTTCACGTCGCGGCCCTGTTTCAACCAATCTTTCCACCACCACGCACAAGAAGCACAAGAAGCGCAAGACATACACCATTGTGCAGATGCCGAGAAGTGTGTTCAGCTCTGGCTGAACAACATCTAATCTTGTGTGTGGACTCGATAAGAAGAAGAAGCTCCAGATCATTGATGTACATGACAAACAATTGCGGACCCAACACAGATCCCTGTGGCACCCCACTAGTCACTGGCCTCCAACCTGACAAACAACCATCCACCATTACTCTCTGGCATCTCCCATTCAGCCACTGTTGAATCCATCTTGCTACTCCACCATTAATACCCAACCATTGAAACTTCTTAACCAACCTTCCATGAGGAACCTTGTCAAAGGCCTTACTGAAGTCCATATATACAACATCCACTGCTTTACCCTCATCAATTTCCCGAGTAACCTCTTCAAAAAATTCAAGAAGTTTAGTCAAACATGACCTTCCAGGCACAAATCCATGTTGACTGTTCCTAATCAGACCCTGTTTATCCAGATGCTTATATATATTATCTCTAAGTATCCTTTCCATTAATTTGCCCACCACTGACGTCAAACTAACAGGTCCATAATTGCTAGGTTTACTCTTAGACCCCTTTTTAAACAATGGAACAACATGCGCAGTACGCCAATTCTTTGGCACTATTACCGTTTCCAATGACATTTGAAATATTTCTGTCATAGCCCCTGCTATTTCTACACTAACTTCCCTCACTGCCCTAGGGAATATCCTGTCCGGACCTGGAGACTTATCCACTTTTATATTTCTCAAAAGTGTCAGTACTTCCTCTTCTTTGAATCTCATAGTTTCCATAGCTAATCTACTTGTTTCCCTTATCTCACATAATTCAATATCCTTCTCCTTGGTGAATACCGAAGAAAATAAATTGTTAAATATCTCCCCCATCTCTTTTGGCTCTGCAGATAGCTATCCACTCTGACTCTTTAATGGACCAATTTTATCCCTCGTTATCCTTTTGCTATTAATATAGCTGTAGAAACCCTTTGGATTTACTTTCACCTTACTTGCCAAAGCAATCTCATATCTTCTTTTAGCTTTTCTAATTTCTTTCTTAAGATTCTTTTTACATTCTTAATACTCCTCAAGCACCTCATTTACTCCATGCTGCCTATAATTATTGTAGATCTCCCTCTTTTTCCGAACCAAGTGTCCAATTTCCCTTGAAAACCATGGCTCTTTCCAATTTTTACTATTTCCTTTCAACCGGACAGGGACATAAAGCTTCTGTACTCTTAAAATTTCAACTTTAAATGTACTCCATTTCTCTTCCACATCTTTCCCATAAAACAAAATGTCCCAATTTACTCCTTTTAAATCATTTCGCATCTCCTCAAAGTTAGCCTTTCTCCAATCAAAAATCTCAACCCTAGGTCCAGTTCTGACCCTCTCCATAATTATATTGAAACTAATGGTATTCTGATCACTGGTCCCGAACTGTTCCCCAACGCATACCTCTGTCACCTGGCCCGTCTCATTTCCTAACAGGATGTCCAGCACCGCCCCTTCTCTAGTAGGTACTTCTATGTATTGCTGCAAAAAACTATCCTGCACACATTTTACAAACTCCAACCCATCCAGCCCATTTACAGAATGTTATCCCCAGTCTGTGTGGAAAATTGAAATCTCCCACAATCACTACCTTGTGCTTGCTACTAATATCTGCAATCTCCTTACATATCTGCTCTTCCAATTCTCGCTCCCCATTTGGCGGTCTATAATACACCCCTATGTGTTGCTACCCCTTTCCCAT
Organism: Amblyraja radiata; assembly: GCF_010909765.2. NCBI lineage: Eukaryota > Metazoa > Chordata > Chondrichthyes > Rajiformes > Rajidae > Amblyraja > Amblyraja radiata. Next base: position 1,942,095 of record NW_022630102.1, read on the forward strand.
TTCTCAGTTCCACCAAATTATCCCCTCTCTCTCGCTCCTCCCGACCCCCTCTATCTCTCCCTTTAGTATAATACATTTACAATTATAAACTAACATAATATTTGATACTCTCGCCACCCCACCACTATAATAAATTGACAAGAAATTAAACGAATATTTGTTACCTCCTCTCAATCCCTCCCGTTTGTCCCTCCTCTCTACGTCTGCCTTATCCCTCCTCCCTCTCTCCCTCACCAATTTCTCTCTCCCCCCTTTGTATCCCGCTTCACTTTAAGAATACATTTTCAAGAATAAATTAAACGAAACTAATATTTGATACCCCCTCTCTAATTTCCCAATTTCTCTCTACCCACTCTTTCTCTTCGATCTCTCTCGCCCTCTCTCCCCTCTCTCTCTCTTTCTCTCTGCTCTCTCTCCCCTTCTCTCTCCACCTCCACCCCCCCCCCTTTCTGTCTTTCTCATCCCCTCTCTCTAACCCCCTCTCCCCCCCGCCTGCCCCCTTTATCCGATCTGAAGCACTACCACCTATTCGGTGTAGATGTTAACCATGACGGGGACTGTGGTTAAGGGGGGGGGGTGGGGATTTTTCGTGGATTCGTGGGTCAAACGGCCATTTTCTTGCCCTCCGCTGGGAACAGTCGGCCACCTTGAAACAGGCCTCAAACTCTCGCCCTCCTCTCCCTGATTCACTTTTTCCCGTTTTACTGCAGAGATCCTGCGCGGAAAAAAGCCCTTCGGCTCATTGGGTCCGTGCCGGCCAGCGATCGCTCGTTCACATCAGGGCCGGATTTACGTTTAAACTAGACAAGTTTAGGCTTAGGGCCTCGAGATCTAAGGGGGGGGGGGTTCTGCACGCTACAGCAAGGTGTGTTCAACTTTTGAGATAGTGGCGTTGTTACAAACCCTACCATCAGTGGCGCTGTGCTTGCGATTGGTGTTGTGGGGGAGGAAGGGGGGGGGGGGGGGGTGGGGGGGGGGGGGGGTGTGTTTAAAATGCAGGTGAGGTATATATCCGTTGTGGAGAGGAATTTTCTCCACAGATCCTTGGGTCATTGGAAGTGCAGGAGAAAGCAAAAGGTACGTCATTTATTTAACCCTTTCCCCCCGCGGAACCTCGCCGCCGCACTGGGTGCCTACACACATCACCGCCGCACGGTGGGGGGGGGGGGGGGCTAACAAATCCGCCGCCGCACCTGGGGCGGACTTACCTCGCCGCCCCACTGGACCCGTAGATGCTCGCCGCCCCACCGACCATCCGCCCACCGGGACTTCCCACGCTTTGCTCGCCACTCCACCGCCCTCCAGCAGTCAGCAGCCGTCGCCTTACCTGCAGCCTGGACTCGGCACCAGGCCTGAAGTTTCCACCAAGGATACGTCAAAGCTAAGGAACAAATCAAAGCAGAGCAGCAGTATTGGCGGCATGTCATGGAGAGAAATGTTGCCGTAATATGCACTCTTGCAGAACGAGGCTTACCATTCAGAGGAGACAATGAACAATTTGGAACTCCAAATAACGGCAATGATCTTGGTCTTTTAGAGCTTGTTGCAAAATTTGATCCATTTTTACTGGGTCTTATCAATCGGTTCTGGAAACTCCGGATCACGTAATCCCCCTGATTTGTCAAAAAACTGTATGTGAGGAAATAATTCAACTCATGGCAAAAAAAGTTAAGGATGCAATTCTGGCTGACTTGAAACAGGCTGGATATTTCAGCTTGTCAGTGGATTCCACCCCTGACATTTCACATACTGATCAGTTGACTTTAATTATCAGATATGTATCACCTGAAGACGGTTTACCAAGTGAGAGATTTTTTAACTTTCCTTGAGCTAAAAGACCACTCAGGAGAAAGCATGGCTGATTTTGTGTTTAGCTATCTCACTACTGAGCTTGAAATTGACTTTAGGAAATGCCGAGGGCAGTCTTATGACAATTCTGCCAACGTGGCTGGTAGGTAGAAGGGTATGCAGCAACAAAATCCTGGAAAAAAACAAATTTGCAAGATTTATTCCATGCGCTGCTCACTCATTAAATTTGGTGGGCCGTTCGGCTGTTGATTGGTGCATTGATGCAGTGAACTGTTTTGGAATTATCAATGAAATGTATACCTTCTTTTCATCCTCCACAAAGAGATGAGCAGTTCTAAAATCATTTTTTGCAGGTCGAAAACATGCTATAAAAATGATCTTTCTACCACAAATTCTATACCTATTTCAAGCAATCCCTATATATCTACCAAAAAAGTTTTTTAAAAACTGGACTCAGACATTACAAATTTTATATGGGACTATAAATCCCACAGAATACAAATAACTCACTTGAGCAAACCTAAAGAATTGGGTGGTTTAACACTTCCTAACTTTATGTACTATTACTGGGCAGTAAATATCAAACATATGATCCACCTGCTGGACAATTCTGCCCAGCAGGTGGATTGGATTATAATGGAGAGAGAAGACTGCTCCCCTTGTAATATTGGAGCGATCCTCCTCTCACCAATGAACTTGAATAACACAAATTATAATAAAAATCCAATTATACACAGTACAATTAGAACCTGAAAACACATAAAACATAACCTAACATTAAGAAATCTATCTCTGGTATCTCCAATAGTTAATAAGCCGTCGTTTAAACCCTCTATTATAGATAAATCATTCACACAATGGGATAGAATAGGAATTAAAACGCTCGGAGACGTACGAAAATGGAAAATTATTATCATTCAAACAATTACAAATAAAATACAATTTGAGAAATAACCATTACTTTAAATATTTTCAAATATCTGACTACCTGAAAAAATATACACAAAATTATTATAATATGCCACCAGATTTACTGGACGAAGCAATGAAGACAACAGCCGAATCAGCAAACTTAATATCATACTTGTATAACATTATTTTAAATATAGAAATACCATCAACCGTCGGTATTAGAAGAGACTGGGAACAAGAACTAGCTATAACAATTTCAAAGGAAAGGTGGGATAAACATTTACAATATGTGCATAAATGCTCGATTAACGTTAGACACACTCTAATTCAATTCAAAATCTCACACAGATTATACTATTCAAAAACCAAAATAAGTAAACTTTTTCCTAATTTGTGATAAATGTCGATCTCAAGAAGCAACTATAGCGCACTCATTTATTTTTTGTATAAAAATTCAAAAATTATGGACTGAAATTTTTGGGGGCGGGGGGGGGGGCGGTTTTTATAATAGAGCTTTTGTTTATTTTTTTTTCCTTTTACCTTCTTTCTTTTCTAGGGTCTATTTCTTAATTCTTTTCTCTAACTAATGTTTTTTTTAAAAACATTTATTGATCACTCTTTTACACGAACACAACTTTCTCTCTCTCACTTTCTCTACTTTCTTTATTTCTATCTTTCCTTAAAGCTTAAAAAATGAAGGGGTACAATAAATGTAATAATATATATCTGGCTTGTACTACTGTAATTTACTGTACTTCTAATAAATAAAAATATATTTTTTTAAAACAACTCATTTTTGCAACCTCAGTCAAAAGTCCCTAAATATTTGTCAGACAATAGGTGGGAGGCGCATGCAAAAGCCACGGAAGCTATTTTGGAAAGTTACAGCGCTATCAGTGATGCCCTCGGTCATTTGTACTCTGGTGTTAAATGTGAAGGATGATACCAGGCTTCAAGCTAACAATCTTTTGCAGAAAATGGAAGAACTGGAATTTGTTTTGATGCTGCATTTTTGGACCCGTCTGGTAGTCATTTCCACAAAGGTCAACAAAGCCATTCAGAAATCTAAACTGTTATTGAGTACTTGCGCAAGTTTGTACTGTTCACTTTAGGATTTTGTATGCAAAATTAGAGAAGAATTTGATGAGCTTGAGCAACAAGCAAAGGCCACCTTGCCAGATGTTAACTACTGAACTATCACAGGGAGCCAAAGAGTAAGGAAATGGCAAGGACATTGTGGAAGTGCACCTCGTCCTGATGCTTTAGATAAACTCTCTTCAAGAGATAAGTTTAGGATAAAATCTTTTATTCCTATTCTAGATGCACTTGAAACCAATTAAAAAAGAAGAAGTACTGTGAATAATGAAGTTGCACAACAGTTTTCCTTTCTTGCTAATCTGACCGCATCTAAGCAAGAAATGCAGCAAGGTGTTGAACTGTTGAAGGAAGCATACCCAGAAGATGTTGACCTGGAACTTACAGATGAACTTTTGCACTTTCACTCGTATGTGAGACAAAGCCATAGGCATACAGAAGAGCGCGCTCTGTCTCATACAGACCTTTATCAAATAATATACAAGGAAACAATTCAAATGGCCTTCCCTAATGTTGAAGCAATCTTGCGGCTGTTTCTTAGCTTAATGGTCACCAACTGCTCGGGAGAGAAGCCTTTTTCCAGACTCACAAGAATTAAAATTGAATTAAGGTCCACAATGTCTCAAGAGAGGTTGTCTGCACTGAGCATTCTGCGCATTGAGAGTGACAAACTTGGACAAACAGATCTTGCTGAACTTCTGGGTGTTTTTGCTATGAAGAAGGCGAGAAAAAACATTTTTGCTCTTAGTGTATATGTAGTTTCTTTATTTCTTAATATTCCACATTCAATTCAAGAGACACTTATTGTCACGTGCACCAATTGGTACAATTACATTTTTGGGGTCACCATCCGACGTCGGAAGGGGAGAACATTCTCAGCGGCTTGGACTTACGAATCGTTCACTTGCCTACCGGAGACGGCGGCTCCCGAAGTCCACAGGCTGAGCTGGGCGAAGATTCACGCTGGCGGACCTCGGCAAAGGGATCGCATGGCTCCACGATCTTGAAATCAGCGCGGCCCGAGGCTGGGAACTCCGCAAATCACAGCTCCATGAAGTTGAAGCAGCAATCTTATACTGTCTTGGATATTTTCACATACAAACGTAGATAATCGTCTAATTGGTGCCAAGTTGGGAAAAGGGGAAGTCCAATGGGATCTGGGGGGTCCTTTTTCATCAGTCACTGAAGGTAAACATGCAGGTACAGCAGGCAGTGAATAAAGCGAATGGCATGCTGGCCTTCAAATCACGGAGATTTGAGTATAGGAGCACAAAATTCCCCCTGCAGTTGTTCCCCCTGCTGGGACTATCATATATTGATAGAATGGACCGGCTGGGCTTGCATACTCTGGAATTCAGAAGGATGAGAGGTAATCTTATTGAAACATTTAAGACTATGAGGGGTTTGGACACGCTAAGAGGCAGGAAACATGTTCCCAATGTTGGGGAGGTTCAGATCCAGGGACCATAGTTTAAGAAAGAGTGGTAAGCCATTTAGAACGGAGACGAGGAGAAACATTTTCACACAGAGAGTTGTCAGTGTGTGGAATTATCTGTCTCAGAGGGCGATGGTGGCCGGTTCTCTGGATACTTTCAAGAGACAGTTGAATAGAGCTCTTGGGGATAGCGGTGTTAAGGGACATTGCAGAGAATGCAGGAACGGGGTTGCAGAATGATTGTGGATGATCAGCCATTATCACATTAAATGGCGGTGCTGGCTCGAAGCGCCGAATGGCCTACTCCTACACCCAATATCTATTGTCTATTGTCTATACATGCACTCGCACGAACCGACCTACACACGTACTAGCACTAAGATACTGAGGAAGGACATTATTGCCATAGAGGGAGTGCAGAGAAGGTTCACCAGACTGATTCCTGGGATTCCAGGACCAAAGATCATAGAGGAGCAAGATAGACCACTCCTCGAAAAACGCGTAGTATCACGTGTGTGATTGTCGACGCCATTTTATTGAGCATTTTACTGGGCTTCCCCCCACACTGTCATGGCGTCCTTATCTAAATCTTCACATCACTGCTCCGCTATCAATTGTTCTAATCGTAAATCTAAACGACCAGACCTGTCATTCTTTAGGTTCCCCGATAAAAAAGAAAGGTAAGAAAATATTATTATTATTTTTTGTCGATTTTCTGTCGTGAAAATGTTATTTTCTGTTCTCCCATCAACGGCCATTGGGAAACTAGGTTTGTCGGTACATTAGAAAGTTGAATCTCTTTATATTTAAATTGTCTCTTTTTTTAATCAACAACAAAGAGACATAAAGACGCAGTGAGCAGCAACAAGAGGCACAGCAAGAAAGAATTATTCTCATCTTTGACATTTAAAATGTTCTTATATTTTAAGCGATTCACATTTTAAACTGTAATAAATCATTTTTCCACTTTTCATGCCTGCGTGTTCTTCATCACAATGGGAACCTAATGGGCAGGAATGGATACTCTGTGGGAGTATCTTGCTTCTGCCCAAAGATAGGATCTTCGCTTCGGCCTCTGCAGGGAATTCCATAAATTCACAAATTTCTCAGGGTGAAAAAGTTTATTCTCACCTTAGTCTTAAATTACATGCCCTTAATTCTAAGACTGTGGCCCCTGGTTCTGGACTCAGCCAACATTGGGAACATTTTTCCTGCATCTAGCTTGTCCAGTCCTTTAATAATTTAATATGTTTCTATGAGATTCCCCCTCTTCCTTCTAAACTCCAGTGAATACAAGCCTAGTCTTTTCAATCTTTACTCATATACAGTCCCACCAACCCAGGGATCAATCTCGTGAACCTACGCTGCAGAAGAACCTCTTCACTCTATACTGAAATCCTCTTGTTATGAAGGTCAACATTCCATAGCTTTCTTTACTGCCTGCTGTACCTCTAAGCCAACTTTCAGTGGCCGGTGTACAAGGACGTCCAGGTCTCGCTGCACATCCCCCTTACCTAACCTAACTCTATTGAGATAATAAACTGCCCCCTTGTTTTTGCCTTCAAAGTGGATTACCTCACATTTATCTATAGTATACTGCACATGCCATGCATCTGCCCACTCACTCAACCTGTCCAGGTCACCCTGCAACCTCCTACCATCCTCTTCACAGTTCACACTGCCACCCAGCTTTGTGTCATTCGCAAACTTGCGAGTGTTGCTCCTAATTCACTCTTCCAAATCATTAATATATATGGTAAACAGTTGTGGCCCCAATACCAAACCTTACGACACTCCACTCGACACTGCCTGCCATTCTGAAAAGGATCCGTTCACTCCTACTCTTTGCTTCCTGTCTACCAACCAATTTTCTATCCATGTGAACACCCTACCCGCAATACCATGTGCTCAAGATGGACCACTCCTGCGAAAAACAATCGGCAATGTAGGCAACACGACTTATCTTTCTTCAGGTTCCCCATTAAGGAGGAAAGGTAAGAACACATTTATTACCTCTGTGGCACATTGAAAACTTTATTTGGCCTGTTTCATCTCTCACTGTAGTTAGATCATTGAGCTCAGATAGTTGAGTCCTCATGGTAACATCCTTGTAAAAATCTTCTCAAAGCATTTTCTTTGTACATCTCTGTTATTTAATGCATATTGACTGCAGATTTTTAATGTAATTTCAGATGTCGACAGTGGACATGATCTACACCGAACTGCGGAGTATTTGTCAAATAACTGCCCTCTTATGTACATTGTGTGAAATTGTGATTTGTTAACTGCACAAAACTAATGCAAATGGCGAATTATTTATTTTTGTATCTATGTTGGACATTTTGCTCTTTGGTGAAGCAGGGGTGTGGCTATCATTGTGTTACATACGTTAAATTGTACATCACTTTCACTGGTTAGCTGATATGCAGAACACTGCAATCCTGTATAACTCGCGCACAGAATAATGTGAATTGTGTAAATCTTATCCCAACGGGTCCCACTTAGTCTAGTGATTGTGTATAAGTCGCAAATGTTTTCCTTTGTTTGAAATGTGTAGAATTTGAGATCACTTTTATTGATTATCTGATATTCTAAATACTGCAACCCTGTATATGTCGTGCACAAAATGATGTAAATAAAAATCGTTTTCCTTGTTTAAGAAGTTCAATTGAGAATTATTTGAAATTGTGCGGGTTTGTACAAAATACTGTTGACCCACAAATGTGTTGATATGAGACATTCACATTTAAAAAATCCATGTATCACAAAAAGCAAGAAGGTGCCCATGTTATTTGACCAATTTACCAGGTGAATTTAAATATACATAATACACAATACAATTTATTTGCCACTTGAACTTCATAGAGGTTGTTGGAGCCCCGGCGGGCGCTAGCAAAGTGCCGCAGCCGTTTAATCCACGCCGGGCGATGATGTAAGGCCCCGCTCCAGGTCATCCTCGACCCCGCTACTCGTGCGGGAGAGGTCGCCGTTGCGGAAGACCCGAAAAGCGGTCTCCCAGCAGGGACCCGCAGGCTCTGATATTACTGTCTGCCAGGCCTGCGGTTGGAGTCTCCGAATCTCCGGGGGTCGGGTCACAGCAGCGCATGGGTACATATGTAGGTATGTATGCATTAGTTTTGCTCCTAATTTCCTTTTCCAAATCATTAATATATATGGTAAACAGTTGCAGCCCCAACACCAAGCCTTGCGGCAAAAAAATCCAGAAGATTAGTCAAACATGATTTCCCTTTCATAGATCCATGTTGACTTGGACAGATCCTTTTACTGCTATCCAAATGCCCCATTATTGCATCTTTAATAATTGACTCCAGCATCTTTCACACCACCAAAGTCGGGCTAACTGGTCTGTAATTTCCCGTTTTCTCTCACGCTCCTTTCTTGAAAAGTGGGATAGCATTAGCTATCCTCCAATCCACAGGAGCTGATCGTAAATCTATTGATGTGTATATATGCATGTATGTGTATATATGCATGTATATGTGTGTATATATATGTTTATATATGTATGCATATAAATGTAACAATATGTATGTGCATTTGTATGTGTGCATATGTATGTGTATGTATGTGTGTATATATGTGTGTATATATGTGTGTATAAATATATATATGCTTATATTTATTATCAATATATAATTATATATATAATTGCCTTTATGGTTTATGTACATCATCTTACTAGACAGATTAATTATTAGTGATGATTTAAATCAAAGTTGCTTCTGATCCATGAGAATAAACTTTAATATCTCTAACTTGCCTCTCACACACAGACACACATTCATATAAATATATAAAATATAGATACGTTAAATTTAATTTTGTGCAGTGTGTGTTAAAGCAATACAAGGGAAACTGCACAATACAATGCAAGGGAAAATACGCAAAGGAGGGGGCTGTTCCCGCTACAAGATACTCGAGGATCTTTGCTTTGGATCAAAGATTATAGAGGAGATCTATAATCTTTGCTTTGGATCACAGCGGGTGGCATACCGGAAGTCGCGTGTCGCTCAAAGAAATGGCGGCCGTGACGTTCCGTCACGTACTACACGTCAGTCCATTGGATTTCGGAGGAGTGGTCTATCTTGCTCCTCTATGATCTTTGTCCAGGACTGTCTTATGAAGAAAGACTGGATAGACTTGGTTTATACTCTCTAGAATTTAGGAGATTGAGAGGGGATCTTATAGAAACTTACAAAATTCTTAAGGGGTTGGACAGGCTAGATGCAGGAAGATTGCTCCCGATGTTGGGGAAGTCCAGGACAAGGGGCCACAGCTTAAGGATAAGGGGGAAATCCTTTAAAACCGAGATGAGAAAAAAAAATTTCACACAGAGAGTGGTGAATCTCTGGAACTCTCTGCCACAGAAGGTAGTTGAGGCCAGTTCATTGGCTATATTTAAGAGGGAGTTAGATGTGGCCCTTGTGGCTAAGGGGATCAGAGGGTATGGAGAGAAGGCAGGTACGGGATACTGAGTTGGATGATCGGCCACGATCATATTGAATGGCGGTGCAGGCTCAAAGGGCCGAATGGCCTACTCCTGCACCTAATTTCTATGTTCCTATGTTTCTATACACGATCTAATTCGCACTCATTCGCACACACTTACGCACTAACACACTCACGGACAGTTACTTACTCAACACCTTTATATACTCACACACTCACATGCTTTCTCACCAGGAAAGAATGACATGCTCAAGCATTCTCACAAACTCATATTCCCACATATTCTCTCGCATTGCCTCACAGACCAACGGACACACACACTCACTCACACACGCACACACTGTCACACACATGCACTCTCCCACTCAGAGACACAGATCCATTCAATTGCACTTACATCCACACTTACTAATGCACACTCGACACACATATACGGGTACTCTTACAAAGTCTGCCGCACTCACACACAAACACACACACACCCGCATGCACACTTACACATGTTGTGGTTCAGAAGGATCCCGGGGTATTGGCGGCGAGAGTGTTCCCGGTGAGCGGGGCCAAGGCCTCCAAACGTCCCGGTAGACACGGCTCACCCACCGCGGACGTCGATGGGATCCCCGCACCGTGCGAGCAACGGCAGAGAGCGAGATGGACCATCGGACAGCGAGAATGGCCGCCGGGACCGAAGGGAGGGCCCGCGGTGCGGCGGCAGGCAGTAGGTAGAATTATTGGGCCATCGTCTGTAATGCCCCTGTCCCACTTAGGAAACCTGAACGGAAACCTCTGGTGACTTTGCGTCCCACCCAAGGTTTCTGTGCGGTTCCCGGAGATTTTTTATCAGTCTCCCTACCTGCTTCCACTACCTGCAAACTCAGGCAACCACCTGCAACCTCCGGAAACCGCACGGAAACCTTGGGTGGGGCGTAAAGTCTCCAGAGGATTCCATTCAGATGTCCTAAATGGGACAGGGGCATAACTCTGTCAGCGCGAAAATGTAGCGGCACTTGGTGAGGTTTGGCGATGCCGAGGTGAAGTCTGATACAGGATTTTACCAGATTGTCTGCAAAACAAAGTATTTCACTGTACCTGGGCACAAGTGACAATAAAGTATAAATGAATCATTGATATGATTGCAAACGCATACAACTCACACACACACACACACGCACGCACGCACGCACGCACGCGCACGCACGCACGCACGCACGCACACACACACACACACACACACACACACACACACACACACACACACGCTCAAAGTCAAAAGTCAAAGTCACATGCACATTACATGAAGTGAAATGAATTTGCCAGCAGCGATACACTTAAAAAGAACACACAATACACAATAAGATTTAACACAAACATCCACCACAGCATTCTTCACTGTGGTGGAAGGCAACACACATCAGTCGTTCCTCCTCCTTTCTTCACCCGTGGTCGTGACCATGAACACTCCGTAGTCGCCGCTACGGACGGCCCTCGATGTACAGGCCGTCTCGTAGGGATCATCAAACTTCCGACGTCGGGACGGTCAAACACACTCTGCGGCTTGGAGTGCCCGAATCGGCACTTTCCAACCGGAGACCGCGGCTTCAAGATGTTGTAGACCATAGGCCGGCGGTCGGAGCTCTTCTCTGGCGATCCCCGGCAAGGGATCCCAGCCTCCGGATGGTAAGTCCATGACACGCCCGCGGTTAGAAGCTTCGCAGACCACAGCCCCATAATGCCAAAGTCACCGGCCAGCGATCGGAGCACTCCTCCCTGGCGAGTGTTCGCCCGCTCTACGATGGAAAAGTCCACGCTGTGCCCGCTGCTGATGCACCGAGCCCGTCCGGCAAATGCCGCTCCAATCCATAGTGTTAGGCCGCGAGCGAGGCGACATGCAAAAAGTCGCCTCTCCGTCGAGGAGGCGACCGAACGCGGTTCTTCCCTTTTCCCCCGCCACCCCCCAAACGACACACCAATCGACACATAAACTAACATTAGACACACCAAATAAACAAAAAAAAGTGGAAAAAACGAACACGCTGCTGGCCTCCAACTCATTTGCACAATCTCACATATTCACACTCGCATATACGTGATAACACACTCGTGCATTGACGCACATTCACATTGTCACACGCAAGCAATAACAAACGCAAGCCAGGCTGCGTCTCTGGAGAAATTTAGTTTCGTTTATTCGTATGGTTTAACATTTTATCACGTGCGCCAAGATACAGTGAAAAGCGGGTGTTCAGTGCAACGTAAATCCAACAAAGTCCGATCAAGGGTAGTGCGAGGGTCACTAAAGGGTAGATATTAGTTCATCTGGTTGTGTAGGATGATTCCGTTGCCTAATAACATCTGGGAAGTAAATGCCTCTGAATCTGGAGGTGTGCTTTTTCACACTTCTGTATCTTTTGCCTGATGGGAGAGGGGAGACAATGGAATGGACAGGGTGCGAATCGTACTTGATTGTGTTGCTGGCCTTGCCGAGGCAGCGTGATGTATAAATTGTTAATATAAAGGAGGTTGCTTTTTATTAAGGTCTGTGCTGCGTCCACAATTCACTGCAATTTCTTGCGGTCTTGTATGGAGCTTGTCCCCAACCCAAGCTGTGATGCATCCTGATAAAACACTTTCTATGGTGCATCTGTAGAAGTTGGTGAGAGTTTAGGGGACTTGCCGAACAACCTGTGCTTTCTGAGAACATGGATAGGTGACGTTCCGGTTTGGGACCCCTCTTCAGCCCCTTTGGGGTGGGAAGGGGGAGAAGGGTGGAACAGAGGGAGGCAGGACAAAGCGAGTTGAATGATGAGTTTCACAGTTTAAGGATCAGGGGAAATCTTTTAGGACCGAGATGAGAAAACCATTTTTCACACAGAGAGTGGTGAATCTCCGGAATTCTCTGTCACAGAAGGTAGTTGGGGCCAGTTCATTGGCTATATTTAAGAGAGAGTTAGATGTGGCCCTTGTGGCTAAAGGGATCAGGGGGTATGGAGAGAAGGCATGTACGCGATACTGAGTTGGATGATCAGCCATGATCATATTGAATGGCGGTGCAGGCTCGAAGGGCCGAATGGCCTACTCCTGCACCCAATTTCTATGTTTCTATGTTTCTATGGTGGCCAACCGTTTTAACTGCACTTCCAAAGAAAGGCGTTCATGTTCAATTTCAAGTTCAAGTTCAAGTGAGTTTATTGTCATGTGCCCCTGATCGGACAATGCAATTCTTGCTTTGATTCAGCACACAGAACATAGTAGGCATTGACTACAAAAACACATGAATAAATAAACTGATGAAGTGCAAATAACAGATAATGGGTTATTAATGTTCAGAGTTTGGTCCGAGCCAGGTTTAATAGCCTGATGGCTATGGGGAAGTAGCTATTCCTGAACCTGGTCGTTGCAATCTTCAGGTTCCTGCACCTTCTACCTGAAGGTAGCAGGGAGATGAGTGTGTGGCCAGGATGGTGTGGGTCTTTCATAATACTGCTAGCATTTTTGAGGCAGCGACTGCGATACATCCCCTCGATGAAAGGAAGGTCAGAGCCGATGATGCAATTGGCAGTGTTTACTACTTTTTGTAGGCTCTTCCTCTCCAGGGCGCTCAAGTTGCCGAACCAAGCTACGATGCAACCGGTCAGCATTCTCTCTACTCTGCACCTGTAGAAGTTAGAGAGAGTTCTCCTTGACAAAACGAATCTCCGTAATCCGACTCTCCGAAGTAGAGGCGCTGATGAGCTTTATTGGTAATTGCATCAGTGTTCTCGGGTCAGGAAAGATCTTCAGAGATGTGCACGCCCAGGAATTTGAAGCTCTTGACCCTTTCAACCATCAACCCGTTGGAGAGAAACGTGAGTTGGGGAAAGAGGGAAAGAGAAAGGGAGTACAAAGATGAAAGTGAGAGATAGCAGAGAAGACGAAAGGGGTAGAGAAGGAGGGGAGGGTGAACTATTAAAGGGAGAGTGGGAAGATGAAGTGAGGGGACAGTGCACAGCGAGTGGGTTGGCAAAAGTGAAAGAGGGAAGAGTCAGAGAGATACAGAGAAACGGAGGGAGAGATGCAGTGAGACTGAGATGAGAGGGGAGAGAGGCTGACAGAGTGAGAGGGCGTCGGAGACGGCCCCATCAGAGACTGTGAGCAGGGTTAATTATAGAAAGTACCATTCCGACGCTTGTAGCGGGTGGCTGCTCGTTCCCTCCCCACCCTGTAACCGGCCCGTCGCCTTAATCTCTTCTCCCCTGAAGCAGGCAAGTCGGGCATAGTCGGAGCCGGGTCTGACATTGTTAAACTTGCAGCCGCGCACCAACACTCCTGATCTTTAACTGAAAGTCGAGCCGGTGTTCAGCCCCGGAGAACGAGTTCAGTAATATCCAGTGTCCGTTCCCTTCTCTTTCCGCAGTGAATTTAGTGGCGATTGTGATCCTGTCCCGGGGAAAGTGCGGCCTCTCCACCTGCACCACTTTCTACCTGGTGGCCATGGCAGCGGCCGATCTACTGGTCCTGATCACCGAGGTCATTTTGTATCACAGCAATTATCATTACTTTAAGTGGAGTTTCCTGTCCATCTACCCTGTGTCCAGTGTTATCGATGTACTGGCGTTTGTTGCTACAGACTGTTCTGTCTGGTTCACCGTCACTTTCACCTTTGGTCGGTTCGTCGCCATTTGTTGCCAGAAGCTGAAAACTAAATATTGCAGCGGGAAAACTGCGGCTGCGGTTCTCGCAACAGTTGGCGTTCTGTTCAGTCTGAAAAACGTCCCCTTCCACTTCACGAAGAAACCCTGGGTGATCATAGACAATGTCCCGTGGGGCTGTATCCTGGTGGACAGTTATTTCACTGACCCCGGGTGGATGGCATTTAACCGTTCCTCCACGGTGTTTACACCGCTTCTCGCCTTCGCTGTAATCCTGCTGCTCAACGCTCTGACAGTCCGGCACATTTTAGTGGCCAGTCGGGTCCGTAAGGGGCTGAGGGGTGAGAGCAAGGGGGGGGGGGGGGGACCGCAGTGACCCGGAGATGGAGCGCAGGAGGAGATCTATGGTTTTGCTCTTCGCCATCTCCGGCAGCTTCGTCCTCCTGTGGCTGATGATTGCACTAGAATTCATTTATTTTGTGGTCCGAGGAACTGGAATTGAAGTGACTGATTTTGCCTTTGTCTTGAGCAACGTAGGGGTTTTGCTGAGGAATCTCAGCAGCTGCACGAACACATTTATTTACGCGGCGACACAGTCCAAGTTCAGGGAGCGGGTGAAGAGCGCGGTGAAATATTCGCTCACCTCAGTGTTTAGGCTCATTATTAATCCGCGCCGCGCGCATCCCAGAGGCGGCCGCAGTCTCTCCGCTCCCGGCTCCGGCTCCTGACATTCATCGCCGGATCTTCACGTGACAGCCCCCGTGGTCAGGATCGAAGCCGGGTGGGCAAGTTGGGCCGAGGAGCCTGTTTCCACGCCGTAGGCCTGAGGGGAAACTGGGGATCGCCGTGACGACCACGGGAGAATCCCGGGGAACGGCGGGATTGTAGAGGTGACGGAAACAGAGGGGGAGTTTTAAAACTCTTGTTCAGAATTTGAGAAAATGCCAGTCTCTGTAACCCCCTCCCCTCCGGCCCCTTCAGCTCCTCTCCCCGTCTCTGTACCTCCTCTCACCGTCTCTGTACCTCCTCTCACCGTCTCTGTAACCCTCTGATCTCCGACAACATGGGAGATTGAGAGATGCAGGATATTCTTAAAACCCAGTCATAGTTTAATTGTTCACACCGCCCATCCTGTTACCGTTAATAACTTTGTTTCGGTGTGTTAAACTGAGTTATTTTTGTCAGTCCTATTCAAGAAAACTTGATTCAAACCATGGCTGCTAAAATCAATTATTTATTCTGACAGCGCTGGATAATTATTTAAACCTTCCAACACAGAGTTAGAAACTCTGGAGCAGGTCGAAAGAACTGCTGACTTTGGTATACATGTAACACATTAAATAGGTAAAAGACAAGGATGGTACAAAAGGAGTAGCAAACTATTAACCAATCATTATGGTTTACCATACATTTAACTTATTTGCTTTAACCAATCAACTAAAACCTTTCCATTGATTGACAACACATATAATCACATGATTTACCCCTTTCCGGCCCCTTTACAACCTTCTTCCCCTCTGTGATTTCTTCAACCTCTTTGTTCAAAACCATTTTATTTCAATAAGATCAAACCACAGATATAAAACGGGGTCAAGGAAAGAGCGTTCACGTCGCGGCCCTGTTTCAACCAATCTTTCCACCACCACGCACAAGACGCACAAAAAGCGCAAGACAGACACCATTGTGCAGATGCCGAGAAGTGTGTTCAGCTCTGGCTGAACAACTTCTAATCTTGTGTGTGGACTCGATAAGAAGAAGAGACAGATATAAAACTAATTCCCATAGAAAACTTCTCAGAATATACACATCATACAACAATCACACAACACATAGACACAAAACATATTTTCACTTTTGTAAAATAAAGTTATTTCTAAAACTTCAGATTTAAACAAAGTCTAATACTTACAATCGTAATTAAACAAAATACACTTCACAATTAATTTACTTACAACTACATAGTTAAAACACAGTTACTTATGGATTGCAAAGCTTAAATATGTTTTGCCCCATTCTTACGAAGTGGTAAAGACTTAAGTTATTTCCAATCACACAATTCCCAACTCCAAGCACACAAATATACTTGTCGCGCTTGATTGCTTCTTCCCAAGCTCGGGTCTAATTTCATTCTGTATTACAACCTCCCCCTTCTAAGGACTCTTTACAACTTCTTACTAATAGCATTCCACACAGCAATTTGAAGATTACTATATGCAGACCCCAATCGTTTGCCTTAGATCAAATCAGTTACTTTCGCACTTCTATAAACATAAGTAACCCTTTTGCAAAGGTCATATAACCATATAACCATATAACCATATAACCATATAACCATACAACCATATAACAATTACAGCACGGAAACAGGCCATCGCAGCCCTTCTAGTCCGTGCCGAACAGTTATTCTCCCCTAGTCCCATCTTCCTGCACTCAGACCATAATCCTCCGTTCCTTTCCCGTCCATATAACTATCCAATTTATTTTTAAATTATAAAATCGAACCTGCACCCACCACCTCCACTGGAAGCTCATTCCACACAGCTACCACTCTATGAGTAAAGAAGTTCCCCCTCATGTTACCCCTAAACCTATGTCCCTTAATTCGCAAGTCACGTCCTCTTGTTTGAATCTTCCCTACTCTCAGTGGGAAAAGCTTATCCACGTCAACTCTGTCTATCCCTCTCATCATTTAAAATACCTCTATCGTCCCCCCTTAACCTTCTGCGCTCCAAAGAATAAAGACCTAATTTTTCAACCTTTCTCTGTAACTTCGTTGCTGAAACCCAGGCAACATTCTAGTAAATCTCCTCTGTACTCTCTCTATTTTGTTGACATCCTTCCTATAATTAGGCGACCAAAATTGTACACCATACTCCAGAATTGGCCTCACCGATTCCTTGTACAATTTTAGCATTACAATCCAACATCTATACTCAATGCTCTGATTTATAAAGGCCAGCACATCAAAAGCTTTCTTTACCACCCTATCTACATGAGATTCCACTTTCAGGGAACTGTGCACAGTTATTCCCAGATCCCTCTGTTCACCTGCATTCTTCAATTCCCTACCATTTACCATGTACGTCCTATTTTGATTTGTCCTGCCAAGATGTAGCACCTCACACTTATCAGCATTAAACTCCATCTGCCATCTTTCAGCCCACTCTTCCAACTGGCATAAATCTCTCTGTAGACTTTGAAAATCTACTTCATTATCCACAACACCACATATCTTAGTATCATCTGCATACTTACTAATCCAATTTACCACACCATCATCCAGATAATCGATGTACATGACAAACAACAGTGGACCCAACACAGATCCCTGTGGCACCCCACTAGTCACAGGCCTCCAACCTGAGAAACAGCCATCCACCATTACTCTCTGGCATCTCCCATTCAGCCACTGTTGAATCCAACTTGCTACTCCACCATTAATATCCAACAATTGAACCTTCTTAACCAACCTTCCACGAGGAACCTTGTCAAAGGCCTTACTGAAGTCCATACAACATCCACTGCTTTACCCTCATCAATTTCCCGAGTAATCTCTTCAAAAAATTCAAGAAGATTAGTCAAACATGACCTTCCAGGCACAAATCCATGTTGACTGCTCCTAATCAGACCCTGTTTATCCAGATGCTTATATATATTATCTCTAAGTATCCTTTCCATTAATTTGCCCACCACTGACGTCAAACTAACAGGTCTATAATTGCTAGGTTTACTCTTAGAACCCTTTTTTAAACAATGGAACAACATGCGCAGTACGCCAATCCTCCGGCACTATTCCCGTTTCTAATGACATTTGAAATATTTCTGTCATAGCCCCTGCTATTTCTAGACTAACTTCCCTCAATGTCCATGGGAATATCCTGTCCAGACCTGGAGACTTATCCACTTTTATATTTTTTCAAAAGTGTCTGTACTTCCTCTTCTTTGAATCTTATAGTTTCCATAGCTACTCTACTTGATTCCCTTACCTCAGTTAATCCAATATCCTTCTCCTTGGTGAATACCGAATAAAATAAATTGTTCAATATCTCCCCCATCTCTTTTGACTCTGCAGATAGCTGTCCAATCTGACTCTCTAATGGACCAATTTTATCCCTCGTTATCCTTTTGCTATTAATATAGCTGTAGAAACCGTTTGGATGTACTTTCACCTTACTTGCCAAAGCAACCTCATATCTTCTTTTAGCTTTTCTAATTTATTTCTTAAGATTCTTTTTACATTCTTTATACTCCTCAAGAACCTCATTTACTTCATGCTGCCTATAATTATTGTAGATCTCTCTTTTTCCGAATCAATTGTCCAATTTCCCTTGAAAACCATGGCTCTATCCAATTTTTACCATTTCCTTTCAGCCGAACAGGGACATAAAGATTCTGTACTCTTAAAATGGCACCTTTAAATGTCCTCCATTTCTCTACCACATCTTTCCCATAAAACAAAATGTCCCAATTCACTCCTTTTAAATCCTTTTCGCATCTCCTCAAAGTTAGCCTTTCTCCAATCAAAAATCTCAACCCTAGGTCCAGTTCTGACCCTCTCCATAATTATATTGAAACTAATGGTATTGTGATCACTGGACCCGAACTGTTCCCCAACACGTACCTCTGTCACCTGACCTGTCTCATTTCCTAACAGGAGGTCCAGCACCGCCCCTTCTCTAGTAGGTACCTCTATGTATTGCTGCAAAAAACTATCCTGCACACATTTTACAAACTCCAAACCGTTAAGCCCATTTACAGAATTTGTTTCCCAGTCTATGTGTGGAAAATTGAAATCTCCCACAATCACTACCTTGTGCTTACTAATAATATCTGCGATCTCCTTACATATTTGCTCTTCCAATTCTCGCTCCCCATTTGGCGGTCTATAATACACCCCTATAAGTGTTGCTACCCCTTTCCCATTTCTCAGTTCCACACAAATAGCCTCCCTAGACGAGCCCTCTAATCTATCCTGCCAAAGCACTGCTGTAATATCTTCCATGACAAGCAATGTAACACCTCCACCTCTTGCCCCTCCAATTCTATCACACCTGAAACAACTAAATCCTGGAATATTTAGTTTCCAATCACAGCCCTCCTGCAACCATGTTTCACTGATCGCCACAACATCATACTTCCAAGTGTCAATCCAGGCTCTAAGCTCATCCACCTTTCTTACAATGATCCTAGCATTAAAATATACACATTTAAGAAACCCACCCCCTCTTATTCTCTGTTTATTATCTTTTTCTTCTTTCTCCCCTACATTTTGGGCTCGAGAGGTACCCTTCTCTGCCTCCTGCCTCACACACTGACTGCTAGCTTTCCCTATTTGAGTCCCTCCCCCCAACCGTTCTAGTTTAAAGTCTCCCCAGTAGTCTCAACACATCAACTATGCCTTATCTCTTATTCCGACATAAATACATTTAAACAGCACAAACCATCTCACAGACTATTATCTACCCTTGGTGCCCACAATCCAATATAAGCTACCATAAATCCCCTTCATGACGCAGCCGAGCTCAGAGATGTGTCACGAAGGAAGAATAATGGTGCCCATGTAAACACCAACCTAAACCAAATACAACCTCTGATAGCATGATTATTGCTTCAAAGCAATAAATAAAGATATGCCTATTGAGATCAACATTTCCATTTTATGATAAGCCATCTGTTCTCCTGTGTGTGTTCTTTCTTCCTTTGTGGAGACATGTATCCAAGTCCTTCTCTTGCAACTTAACATAAGTTCCTTAAGAGCTTATCATTTGAGCAATGTTATTGTATAATATTTCCTCAGGTGAGTATCAGAGAGAAAATAGAGAGAGAGGAAGCGAGAGGAGGGAGGGAGAGAGAGAGAAGAGAGAGGAGAGAGAGAGAGGAGATAGAGAGAGAGAGCGGAGAGAGAGAGAGACGAAGAGAGAAAAGGAGAAGAGAGATAGCTAGAGAGAGCTAGAGAGAGAGCGATCTATCTCTGAGACTCTTCTGCTCTATATCTACTCTCTCGCATCTCAGATATTCGATCTCTCTCTCTCTGCTATCTCTCTCTCTCTTCTCCCTTAATCTCTCTCATCTCATCCCCTCTCTTCCCCCCCTCTCCTTACTGTGAATACCAGGACTTCAGAAGTGGGCGAAGGAAGTTGTAGTGTGTGTGTGTGTGTGTGTGTGTGTGCGTGCGTGCGTGTGTGTGTGTGTGTGTGTGTGTGTGAGTGTGTGTATGTGTGTGTGTGTGTGTCTGTGCCTGTGTGTGTGTGCGCGCGTTTGTGTGTGTGTGTGTGTGTGTGCGTGTGCGTGTTCGTGTTCGTGTGTGTGTGTGTGCCTATGTGTGTGTTTGTGTTTGTGTTTGTGTGTGAGTGTGCGTTTGTGTGTCTGCCTGTGTGTGTGTGCGTGCGTGTGCGTGTGTGCGTGTGTGCGTGCGTGTGTCTGTGTGTGCGTGTGCGTGCATGTGTTGTGTGTGCGCGCGCGCGCGCGCGCGTGTGTGTGTGTGTGTGTGTGTGTGTGTGTGTGTGTGTGTGTGTGTGTGTGTGTGTGTGTGTGTGTGTGTCTGTGTGTGTATGTGTGTGTAATAATAAAGTATGATTATGATTATGCTCCTCCTGCGCTCCAAGGAATAGATGCCCGGCCTGCCCCAACCTCTCCCTGCGGCTGAGGCCCCTTGAGTCCCGGCAACATCCTCGTAAATCTTCTCCGTGCCCGTTCCAGCTTGACGACATCTTTCCATTACATATATATAGAGTTGTTGTGATGTAATATATAGTGGGATTTACATACTAAGTGGGACCCATTGGGTGGACTGCTCCCCAAACACAATATTCATCCTCTCCTCCAATTCCAATATTGGTGGCCAGTGGGGGAGGGGGGGGGGGGCATTTCAGGTGCGTTAGTATTGGTGTTGTGGGCAGAAGAAACTGGTTTCCAGAGGGCTATAATGCACATTGTAGATCGAATGATTCTTGGACTGGCAGATCAGTCACTCAGGCCTGGCAGCGCAGTCACTAAGGCCTGGCGGGCTGGCAGCTCAGTCACTCAGGCCTGTCGGGCTGGCAGCTCAGTCACTCAGGCCTGGCGTGCTGGCAGTTCAGTCACTCGGGCCTTGTGGTCTGGCAGCTCAGTCATTCTTGCCTGGTGGGCTGGGAGCTCAGTCACTCACGGCTGGTGGGCCGGCAGTTGACTGACGGCTGGAGGGCTGGTAGTTGACTCACGGCTGGTGTGCTGGCAGTTGACTCGCGGCTGGTGGGCTCACACACACCCTCCATTACACACATATACACTCCATCACATGCACACACTCCCTCCATCTCACACACACACAATCCATCACACACACACTCACAGCCATACACATAGCCACCATCCACCACCCACGCACCATCACACACACACACACACACACACACACACACACACACACACACACGCAGCCACAAAACACAGCCACACACTCTGAGCCACACACGGACACCCTCCATCCCACACACACACACACACACTCACACACACTCAAAGCCACCCTCCATTTCACACACACCCACACTGACTTACACACACTCACTCGCACACACTCACACACACACACGCACACAACATATGTATGACGGTAATGCTCGCTTGAATCTACTCACGCGGTTGAGCGCAGCCTCTCCCCTGAGCGGAATATCCGGAGTGAGCTGGGCTTCCGAAGTGAGCGGGGCATTTGGATCAAGCACAGTGCAGGGCCAACAACAGAATCAATTTCCTTTCAAGTCAGGCACAGTGTAGGGCCAACAACAAAATCAATTACCTTTCAAGTCAAGCACAGTTCAGGGCCAACAACAACATTCATTTCACTTCAAGTCAAGCACAGTGCAGGGCCAACAACAAAATCAATTTCCTTTCAAGTTAAGCACAGTGCAGGGCCAACAACAAAATCCATTTCCTTTCAAATCAAGCGCAGTGCAGGACCAACAATTCAATCCATTTCATTTCAAGTCAAGCGCAGTACAGGGCCAACAATTCAATCAATTTTATTTCAAGTCAAGCGCAGTACAGGGCCAACAATTCAATCAATTTCATTTCAAGTCAAGCACAATACAGGGCCAACAATTCAATCAATTTCATTTCAAGTGATGCACAGTGCAGGGATAAAAATTCAGTTCACTCACGGGGAAGGCACAGTTCAATTCACTCACGGGGCAGGTACACCTCAATTCACTCACTGGGTAGGCACATTTCAATTCACTCACGGGGCAGGCACACATCAATTCAATCACGTGGCAGACACAATTCAGTTCACATACTGCGTCGATCACAATTCTGTGCTCACCTCTCACTCACGGTCTTCACGTGTGACTGGCTCACGTTCGACCTCCGGAGGTTTATTCTCCTGGTTCTCCGGAAGAGGCGTGACCTTCATCATGGTGACTGACAGGCGAGAAGACCAATCAGTTGATCTCACGATGTTTTAACATACATAACTTTCTTATTATTTCACCGATCGGAAAAAAACCTTGGGTCGGTTGGAGGAGAGGAGGACGGTGAGTAAGATGGCGAAAAATTCATAGCGATATAGGGTACATTTTCTAAAATGTATTTACAACGGAGGCAGGTTGTGATCAAGATGAGACTTTTTGTAATAGTATAGATATACTAGACCAAGTGGGACCCCTTGGGCCCCGTCCCCTGAACGCGCGGTTGCGGTGGGAGGGGCGGCCTGCGGCGTCACACACACACACACACACAC